>NC_133327.1:450181598-450481598 GCF_042186555.1 Aquarana catesbeiana
CTTATAAGTTTATTTCTGTTCTAGACCCTGAGTCTAATCTTTTCAAAGAGACCTTTCTCCCTCTTTGGAAGTTACACCTTTCTAGAAGCTACCACAATCACAATGGCTCTACTATGTACAAGATCTGGACTGCATCTACATGAATTCTACCCTCAACATGGCGAGTCTTAAAATTTTGTCACTTAATGTAAAAGGCCTCAATAACCCCTTCAAAAGGAAAACTATATGGAATGACACTTTAAAATATGGCAGTGATATTATTTGCCTACAGGAGTCGCACTTTGCAAGAGACAATCCCCCTAAATTCTCCCATCATAAATTTTCGCACATATTCTTTTCAAACAATCGGAAGAAGAAAAAAGGTGTTGCTGCGATCATTAGAGACTCTATTTCTTTTCAACTCCTCAACTCTAAAACAGATTCCCAAGGACGTTATATTATATTGGTATCAAAGGTTGAGAATTCAATATTGACAATTGTCAATATATATGCTCCCAATAAAAATCCTCAGCAATATCTCCAAAAGATCCTAAAAACTGTCAAGAAAATCCAACAAGGTAATGTTATAATATGTGGTGACTTTAATGCTCCGATGGACTCACTCATGAATACCTCTAAGAGATCTCATTCCAAAAGAAAGAGTTTGAAAAATATATTTCTACAAGAGGACCTTCGTGACCCATGGAGATACCTCCATTCAACAGAAAAGGACTATACCTTTTACTCTAATGTGCACAAGACTTATTCAAGGATCAATTTTTTTGTCACTGATAGATTTCTCCTGCAAAAATTAAATCACTCCAAATACACAACCTAACATGGTCTAACCATGCTCCTATTTTGATGAACATTAATCTAGAGCAAAAATCTCCCGACTGCTCACTATGGAGAAATAATACGTATATCCTATCACAAGGGAGGACTCTATCAGTGATGAAGGAAAGATTAGAAGAATTTTTTTCTATTAATGATAATGAATGTGTCTCTACTACTAGTTTATGGCGTGCTCATGAAGCATATGCCAGAGGTTTACTAATCCAGACGGCCTCAAGGGATAAAAAAAGAAGAATGCAGTCAGTGAACAACCTATTAGCTGATATTTCTGTAGCACTGACCCCCGAAGGAGCTGCTGATGTTTTATTTGGCCTGTACTCTGCTATCACACCCCCTTAATTTGACTCAGTCCCCTTGACACAGCTGTGGTGTAATGTTAGTGTGCAAAAAGAACTTAAAGACAATTCCACAATATATAATATAATATACCTTTTTGTCTTTAACTTTAACCTCCAGCTCTCCACCCGATCAACAATTTAAAGGAAAACAGCACTCCACACAATAGTACTTAAACAAGAATAAGATTTTGCTATATCTGCTTCAAGATAGTGATTACAGCATTTGTACTGTCAGACCAACGTAGTGTGACAGCCAACAGATTTAGTTCACAACAGTACTATACAAATAAAAGTTGTTTAAATTAACCTTTTAGAAATGCGTCTATGAAATGGGACCAATGACAGAGTGAACTGACTTCACTATGAGTACTGTCCCACTCTCAGCATGCTCTGTTTATGTAAAAGAACCAATTGCTATTTTAATAGAGTATAGCACAATTCCTAGGGAGCTCCCACTGCTTTATATTACAATAACTCTGAAGAACAAATAGAATACAAGGCCTTGCGTTAAAAGAGGCAGTACTTCTTTTCTTCTGTCTTCTGCTAGCTATGTGTAGGTTAAAATGTAATCCAGTGGTTAACAAAACCCGGGTCAGCGCAAACTGAATGTTGAGCTATTGTTGTGGTGCGGCAGCACTGCAACTGTCTCCGGTGTAAGTAACTTGGTATAACACAGTGCTTTAATTGTAGTGAAGTGCAGGCTTGAGGCCTATATTAAACTCAGTCTTTAATCTCTTGAATCTCCTCTGTGGGACTACAGGTCCCAGCAGCACTGTGTTATAGATGCAAGTGTGTAAAAGTGCGTCAATGAAACTTTGGGCAGCAGCCCTCTCACCCAACCAGGACTGCAGGGTATAACAGTTCTGCTCCGGTGCACGCGGTCCTGTTTCCGGCAGGCCGACACTGCTATGCTGCTCCACTCAGCGAAATGTTCTGGGACCCTCAGATGGCTCTGACAGGCTTCGCTGGATCCTTCTCAGTTCTGCCTCTCCATCAGTCCAACTCACTGATATGCTGCAGAGTCGCTGATCAGATTGCTCCGCAATGCGTGTAGGCCGCGCTCCGCTGGAGATCTCCACACAGATCCTCACAGGCAGGCCACGCGTTCCCAAGAGCCCTAAGTTGGCCACGCTGAGTTCTTTTATAGCCTACCCAGCATGTTCAGTGCATGAGTGTTGCTGGGTAAGAACACTCGGCATCTTGGGTAGGTCAATTCTTGTCAAAAGTAAATAAACAATTACTTCCTGTGATCTCTTTTCCTGTTTTGCCAAATAAACAACAAAAATGAAACCAAGTCCATTCCATATTTTGACAGCTAGATGGTGCTATATACTAAGCTATAACACTGTACATAGGATAACATAGCATTAGATTATTGAGCAAAAATGTGGCTGCTACATTTCTAAATATGAAAAAGAACACAAGGCTTCCCCTAATCATACTCCCCTTCTACAAAAACGTAATAATGCAAGAAATGAACTCAGAGCGGTACTAATCTCTAACCATGAGAAATACTTAAAAAAACTTAAGTTAAAACAATATTTACAAGGGAACAAGGCGGGTAAATATCTAGCTCTCCAAATATGCCATAAACAGAATAAACAGAAAATTGTAAAATGAGTCCATCATAATCAGGGGAAAACCATGTACAACCCACAAAAGATAGCTGACACATTTGCTGAATACTATGAAGATTTATATAACATACAAAATGATAGTACTGTTCACCATCTGCAACCTGCAGACATAGCTAAATTTTTAGGAAAAGTGAACTTACCATCTATAGATCAATGTACCCTTGATAAACTTAACAGGCCAATATCTATAGATGAAATCAAAAAAGTACTTCAGTTTCTCCCAACAAACAAAGCCCGGGTGCAGATGGTTTATCTAGCGAATATTTTAAAGCATATAACAAAATATTGTCTCCTTACCTGGATAAATTGTTAAACTACGCTGCAAATAATCAAGCGTTCCCCAAAGAGATGCTTGAAGCTGTTATAATTACAATTCCTAAGCCAGGAAAAGTTCCAAAGTCACCTTCTAATTACAGACCCATTTCATTATTGAATACGGACCTAAAAATTTACTCTAAAGTCTTAGCCAACCGTTTAATAGAAATAACACCCTACCTTATTGGTCCAGATTAGGGATGAGCTTCGTTTTCGAGTCAAACCCATGTTCGACTCGAACATCGTATGTTCGCCCGTTCATCGAATTACGAACGATATGGGCCATTTGCTCCAAATTCCTGTGGCACGCCACGGCCCATAATTCACTGCGGCATCACAGTACATTGCTGGCTGATGATTGGTCAAGCATACACTATGACCCGCATGCTTGGCCAATCACAGCACCGTCTGTACAGAGAGCCGTAATTGGCCAAAGCCAGGGTGGCTTTGGCCAATTATGGCTCAGGGGGTTTAGTACACGCCCCACACTATATAAGACAGCCTGCGTGGCGGCCTTGTGTAGTGTGTTGCGACGGCGGAGAGCTAGACAGAGAGACAGTGTCATTTGATTTCAGTTTAGCTAGATTTGTTCCTGTTATTCTCTTCCTACTAACAGGCAGGCAGGTGTTTTTACAGTATTTACATCTACCTGAAGAAAATTGCTGGTGTTCTTCTGATCCTATTAGTCCTATTAGCTACAGTATTTACAGTTAGTGTAGTGCGTCCTCTGCACAGTGTGCACCTAAAGCTACCTGAAGAAAATTGCTGGTGTTCTTCTGATTGTATTAATACCGCAGGCAGCTGTAGTATTTACAAGTTAGTGTAGTGCGTCCTCTGCACAGTGTGCACCTAAAGCTACCTGAAGAAAATTGCTGGTGTTCTTCTGATCCTATTAGTCCTATTAGCGACAGTATTTACAGTTAGTGTAGTGCGTCCTCTGCACAGTGTGCACCTAAAGCTACCTGAAGAAAATTGCTGGGGTTCTTCTGATCCTATTAGTCCTATTAGCGACAGTATTTACAGTTAGTGTAGTGCGTCCTCTGCACAGTGTGCACCTAAAGCTACCTGAAGAAAATTGGTGGTGTTCTTATGATTGTATTAATACTGCAGGCAGCTGTAGTATTTACAAGTTAGTGTAGTGTGTCCTCTGCACAGTGTGCACCTAAAGCTACCTGAAGAAAATTGGTGGTGTTCTTCTGATCCTATTAGTATCTCAGGCAGCTGTAGTATTTACAAGTTAGCGTACTGCGTCCTCTGCACAGTGTGCACCTAAAGCTACCTGAAGAAAATTGGTAGTGTTCTTTTGATCCTATTAGTACACTACCACAGGCAGCTGCAGTATTTACAAGTTAGTGTAGTGTGTCCTCTGCACAGTGTGCACCTAATGCTACCTGAAGAAAATTGGTGGTGTTCTTCTGATCCTATTAGTATTGCAGGCAGCTGTAGTATTTACAAGTTAGCGTACTGCATCCTCTGCACAGTGTGCACCTAAAGCTACCTGAAGAAAATTGGTGATGTTCTTCTGATCCTATTAGTATCGCAGGCAGCTGTAGTATTTACAAGCTAGTGTAGTGCGTCCTCTGCACATTGTGCACCTAAAGCTATCTGAAGAAAATTGGTGGTGTTCTTCTGATCCTATTAGTACAGTACCGCAGGCCGCTGCAGTATTTACAAGTTAGTGTAGTGCGTCCTCTGCACAGTGTGCACCTAAAGCTACCTGAGGATGTATTAAGAGCCTCCAATATTAAGGACTCAAACATGAGTTGTTGTCCCTCCTCCATCCTCTGCATTTTATAGGCAATGATGGCAGCGAAGTCATCCTCCACGGTGTGTGGTGCTCCCAGGGCCTCTGTAGCCCTCCAAAAGAGGCCTATGGCAGCCTCCTCTAGGGCACTCCTCCTCCTGCCACTTTCTCTTTCCAGGTGTTGGGGAGGGACCTGCAGATCAGGCAGCTGGCTTGGCCCGGCCACCTCCTGGCTGAGACTTCCCTGTGTATGAAAAAGGGACATGGTTTTATTTTTTGCATCATCAATCACAATCAGAAATTAGTACTCCAAACTAACATCTAGTTAACATCATTGATTGGACAACCAGCAATGCTATACCTGGCTCAATCTGGTCTCCTCCACATGTTGCTGCCTGGAAGGCCCAGGTTGGGCGTCAGAAGCCTCAGCTGGAGGGGAAGGAAGCGTGGAAGGAAGACTGGAGAGTGATGACTCGGGTTCAGTCTGACCTTTCAGAAAATGCAGCCTGTCATAGTACCACATCCTGGGGACATAGATGTCATCTGCTGCTCCGGATCTCTGCAAATCCTGGACTTTCTGGCACTCCCTTACATATGTGCTCCTCAGGCCACCAATTAAGATCTTCAAATATGTGATGTCTGCCGTGGGGATCACCTGCTTCACAATTTCCAACAATTGATCCAGCGCTGCCTTCCTCTTTGTTTGGTTCCTGTAATGTGGGTGGTTGATCTCCCACAGACAAGGCAGCTCCCTGAATATTGCCATGAAGTCATTATCTTGTAAGATATCCATTTTCACTGCAAGACACAACACAAAACAAACCCTAATGTCAGGCCAAACTCTACTAATCTTGTTACAATATAGGCCTCAATGTAGAAGCAGTATAGGCACAAGTATGTCTCTTACCTTCATTCTTACGATCGGCGCCTCCAATGCTCCTTCCTCCGCTCACAGATTGTACGTAATACGCACGTGTGGTACGCTTTATACACACTGCGCATGCGTGTAACTCCGCCCGCCCCTGACGGTCTTTCTAGTCTATTCCCCGCCCCTTTTCGTTTGGCGCAGTGGGTGAAGAGCACATGGCGGAGTCAGAGCAGGTGCGTGCTAATTACAGGAACGAGGAGGAGGGGGAGGAAAGCCCGGATCCGGACACGTCCCGATCCAGAAGGAGAAGATTTAAGGCCACAAATATGTCCTTTAGGGAGATGTTGGAGATGGTCATCATCCTGAAGAAGGCCTACTATGATGGAAATTATGGACCTTACCCCAACCCCAATATCAGAAAGGCCAAGATCATTGCGAAAGTGGTCAAAAGTCTGCACAGGAATTTCGGGGTACGACGATCGAAAGATCAGCTCAGGAAGCGGTGATCGGACCTGAAATTAAGAGAGCCCGAGCAGTACCAAAAGATCCGGAGAGTGCTGCAAAAAAGTAAGTAGTTGTGCTGTGTTCCTATTCTTTTTGTCTTTATTACGTTCGTGCTGCTCCATATGCTTTTCTTAAGTGTTGTACAGTTTAAAATGTCAATTTTAATGTTCATGGGCCCATTATTCGTTCATATCAAACATTTTTTTTTCGGCCTCTAAAACACCATTGTTTAGGCCATATGCATTTTCCTACATTTTTTAGGGCCTACTTGGATGCAAAATATTTGGTTGTGTAGATGACTTTGTTATTAGAATGAAATGCAAACTAGATTCTGTGTAAGGAGAGGACACTCAGCAGCTGTTTTCACATCTGGACACTGGAGCACTAGTGTGGGACACAAGAACACCCTTTTTATTAGGGAGGGCACACAGGTGCTCCAGTGTATACTATGGGGGGCTCCATCTGTGAAGCTTGTACAAAACAGGTAAAGTATTGCAGGTTGACAAAGGACACTAAAAAAGCTACATCTTGGAACTCTGCTAGAATTGACAATTGTACCCACTTCCAAGCAATGTTTCCTATTTATAGTTCTGCCATCAAATATCTGTGTGCTAATTATACCATTTTTGTTTTACATAGGGGAGAAAAGACTCGGAGGACACCCCTCATCCGAGGAGACCAGAGACCCCCCACCTCTGGAAGAAGGTGAAATACCCCCAACACAAGCTGAGCAGGAGGAGGAAGAAGATGTGGTGGAAATTGGCACCACAACAGGTGAGTGTCTGTGACCACAGACTCAGGTAAGAGATGGATGCTGGCAGTTTTTTGATACCTGTTTTTGTTTGGTTTCTCTCTTTTTAGGTGATCGTGATGTTATGGATCGAGATCCTTTCACATCAGAAAGTGCCCAGATCCTGATCGGGGAGATCATGGGGTGTAATTTAGAATTGGAAAACCTCAAGAAAAAATAATAACATCATTGATGTTTTGGGGCGAATTTAAAACCTCACAAAATCACTATCTTTTTTGTGTGCTAGAATCTTTTAAATTTTTGAGCGATGTTTCGAAAAGCCAAATTTGGAGGATGCACACAGTGTGCCAACATGTGCTATCTGCCATCACGGGAGATCAATGGATGCGTTTTGGGGGTGCAACCCCTTCCTCAATAATAAAGTAGCTGTGAGGAAGGGGTTGCTCCCCCAAAACACATCCCTTGATCCCCCGTGATGGCAGCTAGCACATGTTGACATTCGTAAATTGGTGTGCATCTTACAAATTTGGCTTTTCAAGGGGTGACTTCACCCCATCTGAATGCAATATCAAACACAGTTCCTAAATACTCATGTCTGATATTGCCTTCAAGTTTTACCATATGTGAACTTTGTAAGTTCAAGTTTTTTGTGTTTTCTTGTTGGTTTTACACAGGCCTGTTTTATCATAAATGGACATTTCTATTTTTGATAATGCCACCCCAAAAATTGTTATACAACAAACATGTTGGTTTGTTTTAAAAACCGTTTCTAAATGCACATGTGATTGTGCAGGTATTAAAAAGTTTGTTAATCAAGAATGTGTGCATTATTGTCTCAACGCTACAACACTTTTGTGGTGATGTAATTGCTGTTTTCTGAGAAAATGGTGGTTATTTCCTAAGGGCAAATCCTCTTTGCACTACAAGTGCAGTTTCAGTGCAGTTTCAAGTGCACTTGTAGTATAAAAAGTGTATACGCCTTTAGTAAATAACAGCCAACAGTGCTTTGTATAAGGTTACACAATCATGCTATTTTCAGGACTCCACACATTGCTGTCAGCTAAAACAAACACAAGCAGTAAATATCATCAAAGATTTTTTTTTTTTTTTTTATTGGATAAATGCTTCACAAATTGTCTGGCATATTGATGGCCCCCCTACCCGCAAAGAACTCAAGGTATCTTAACCGGACTTCATGGGCACTCAGGGAGGGCAAGCCAGGATGGCCACTTTCAAGCACCGTCAGGGTTGTATCATGTAGATTTCCAGCCTCAGGACCAACTGAGCCAGCATAGTTGGCAGAATGTTGGCGTAAAAAGTTATGGAGAACACAGCACGCCAGGATTAGATGATTAAGTTTATACTCCGCCATATGGATGGGTGTCAGAAATAGGCGGAACCGGCTGGCCATGATTCCAAATGTGTTCTCCACCACTCTTCTGGCTCTGGCGAGCTGTTAATTAAAAACCCTCTGTTCCAGGGTGAGGGTCCTCATCGGGAATGGCCGCATAAGATGGTCCCCCAGCGCAAATGCTTCATCCGCAACGAAGACGAATGGGAGTCCTTCCACATTTTCCTCTGGAGGTGGCAAGTCCAAGCTGCCATTCTGGAGACGCCTGTAGAACTTCGTCTGGGCGATGACTCCACCATCGGACATCCGGCCATTCTTCCCCACGTCCACATACAAGAAGTCGTAATTAGCTGACACCACCGCCAACATCACAATACTATTGAACCCCTTATCGTTGAAATAGTACGACCCCGAGTTGGGTGGTGGGACTATGTGGACGTGTTTCCCATCAATTGCCCCTCCGCAGTTAAGAAAGTCCCACCGCTGGGCAAAGTGGGAGGCCACAGTCTGCCATTCCTGTGGCGTGGAAGGAAACTGTTGAGGAAAACAAAAATAATTTACTATTTTTGCACATAAACATGGCAAGCAGATTAGGCACAAACATTCTTGGCCAACCTCCATATAGCATTTATTAAGGGAAAATTAACACCAAAGTATAAGGTACACCTATCATATTCCCTCTCCCCCCCCTCATGGGCCATTTCTAACATTATAGGGGGGGGTGGAATCTTGGACAGGTAACCCTGTTCACTTCATTGAGAGATGAATGCCTAAATACAGGGTATTACTTGGAACAGCCCCTCCTTAGTTACACTATTGGCAGCCCACTGGACAGGTAAGAAGTGTCATAATACAAAGATATAAATATGTAAAAACAAAAATTGCGCTTACACTAATGTATATAAGCAGCGACTAAAAAGTAGTAAACCATAAATCATATATATATCAAAAAAGTCGCGCTAAAAATTAGAGGTAAAAAACTTCATAAAGATATGAAGGTGAATAGTGATCATTAGGTAGATGAATTTCATAAGAGTGCTGAGCAATGTAAATACACGCTTTAAAAATAAATGCTGTTGGTTAAATAGGACACAGAAATCATTGACTATGTCCGTATGAAAGGATCAATATTGCATGACCCAATCGGTGACAAGTAAATATCTCAAATAACTGTAGGGATAATAATGTGACAAATCTGTGACTAAAAAACTGAACCGTGATGAATGAAGAAAAAAATATAATATAAATGAATAAAAAAATAAAAATACAATAAACCCAAAATAAGTCCGTGACTCAACAAAAACAATAATAATGGAAGTCCTTCCGTGCTAGATTGATATGCAAAGAAAATAACTTGTCTCCCAGTGCTCTGTGAAATAATGTAACAAAATCTTGCTGTGGTAAAAATTAGAGTGCGTAGACAGACCTCCACCTCTTGGAAAAATTGCTGCCTCTTACCAGACAAAAATGGTCTCTTAATTACAGGAGACCCAGGGAGCGGATGGCTGCAACCCCAGCCAGGGATCTTAAAGGCAGGCACTCAGCATCCAGATCCAGGGACTCTCTCCCACCAGCCTCCGCAAACAAGGAAATGTCACCTTCTCCTCACGTGTTCAGACTAAGAGTGAGGAGAAGGTGACATTTCCTTGTTTGCGGAGGCTGGTGGGAGAGAGTCCCTGGATCTGGATGCTGAGTGCCTGCCTTTAAGATCCCTGGCTGGGGTTGCAGCCATCCGCTCCCTGGGTCTCCTGTAATTAAGAGACCATTTTTGTCTGGTAAGAGGCAGCAATTTTTCCAAGAGGTGGAGGTCTGTCTACGCACTCTAATTTTTACCACAGCAAGATTTTGTTACATTATTTCACAGAGCACTGGGAGACAAGTTATTTTCTTTGCATATCAATCTAGCACGGATGGACTTCCATTATTATTGTTTTTGTTGAGTCACGGACTTATTTTGGGTTTATTGTATTTTTATTTTTTTATTCATTTATATTATATTTTTTTCTTCATTCATCACGGTTCAGTTTTTTAGTCACAGATTTGTCACATTATTATCCCTACAGTTATTTGAGATATTTACTTGTCACCGATTGGGTCATGCAATATTGATCCTTTCATACGGACATAGTCAATGATTTCTGTGTCCTATTTAACCAACAGCATTTATTTTTAAAGCGTGTATTTACATTGCTCAGCACTCTTATGAAATTCATCTACCTAATGATCACTATTCACCTTCATATCTTTATGAAGTTTTTTACCTCTAATTTTTAGCGCGACTTTTTTGATATATAAAAGATATAAATATACACTGTACACATTTGAGGACATTTGGACATTATGATATTACCTATCAAGATAATAATAGAATACAAAAACTTTAAACAGTACCATTGGAAAGTATACAGGCAGACCCTTGCACTACATGCTTTGGGGAATTCATCCATACATCTGACCAGTAAAGAGATGGGTGTAGTGTGTATGGGTTTGTCAAAGTCAGCAGATAGATGATTGAGGATAGATAGAGAATTGGGATCAGCTGGCTTAGCAGTTGGGGGGAGGGAGGGTTACTAAAAATGATTTGGAGACACCACAAAAAAAAGCCTCTGGCGCTCTGCCTAAATTTAAAGCAAAAATCACATTTCTAAACATTTTAGGGGGTGTTTGGGGTAAAGCACTACTATGGAGCTGATAAAATACATTGTTAAGTGACTACATGAGGTGACTATAGGGGCAGGAGAGCATGTTGGGGAGGTAAGTGAAGGCAGATATGTATGAAGGAGTAAAAAAATAATTACATAAAAATCCAGCATGAATGAGGACAAAGGGGACATTCACACCATATTCCAATCATGGTAATTAGGGAATGAGGAAAGATATACAATATCTTAGCAAACATTAAATACAATCAAATGTGATATTAAAGGATAAAAATCTTACCTTCATATACTCCTTCTGCAGGACCTGGATGATGGCAGAACAGGTCTCTGGGATAATGATCCCCAGAGCCTGGGGGGAGATGCCTGTCGAGAACTTGAGGTCCTGCAGGCTTCTCCCTGTCGCCAAGTACCGCAGGGTAGCAACGAGCCTCTGCTCCGGAGTGGTGGCTTGCCTCATGCAGGTATCCTGCCTGCTGATATAGGGGGTCAGCAAAGCCAACAAACGGTGAAATACGGGGTCCGTCATCCGGAGAAAGTTCCTGAAATCATCAGGATTATTCTCACGGATCTCACGGAGCAAAGGCATATGAGAGAACTGGTCATGCTGAAGCAACCAATTCTTGGTCCATGAACTCCTCCCCACCCTGTTCATGGACTGGACTTGTGTCAAGGTCGGGACCCCAACACCAAGCCCCCGCACAGCACGAACTCTACGAGGAGTACGTATACGAAACATGGCTAGAAAACGGTCGGCTGCTCAGAACGAAGTAACAGAACGCACTGAAGAACAGCAAGGCCTGTGAAGAGCGACCTGAAAAACAGTAACGAACGAACAAGAACACAATGACTACTTAAAGTCACGCGGAACTTGCTTGCACGCACTGAAGAGCAGATACAAACCCACAAGCACAAACTGAACCGCAGAAAACGATCTGAAAGCCACGAGTCTGAAAAAGCGCAAATCGTCTCTCACCAAACTTTTACTAACACGAGATTAGCAAAAGGAGCCCAAAGGGTGCAGCGCTTGGTTCTGAACTGGCCTTTTCTAGTCTCGTCGTACGTGCTTGACGTCACCGCGTTGTTGGCGATCGGAAATTCCGACAACTTTGTGCGACCGTGTGTACGCAAAACAAGTTTGAGCCAACATCCAACACCTAAGGCCCCAATTTCTGCAGAGTATATAGGGCAGGCCCCTACTTTCAAACATCCAACTTACAAATGACTCCTACTTGCAAATGGAAGGAGACAACAGGAAGTGAGATGAAATCTACCCCATGGAAGGGAAATTCTCTCCTGTAAGAGTTAATATGGGAAAAATGTGTCTCCTCTCCACTGATGCCTTATCACCAATCCTTGTTTCACTAAAAACCCCAAATTTTCAAAAAACATTTGTCATTGGGACAGAAAGTGAGGTGAAATCTTCTGAAGAGTTGCACAGACAGCAAAACAAATGTCACAGGGGTGATAACCCTTCCCTATGTTTTACAAAAAGCTTAAAAATAGATTTTTTGGCTGGAGCTACACTTTAAAAATGTACCAGTTCAAAATTACAAACAGATTCTACCAAACAACAAACCTACAGTCCCTGTCTTGTTTGCACTGCCTGTATACTGCTGTTCAGAGTATATAGGGCCTGGGGGCCCCACGCCTTTCTTTTTTTAAATTTGGGTCTGGGGTTCCCCTTAATATCAATACAAGGCCCAACGGGCCTGGTAATGGACTGGGGGGGTACCCATGTCGTTTGTCTCACTGATTTTCATCCATATTGCCGGGACCCAACATTACATTAAAGCCGCAAGCAGTTTTAAATGACTTTTATTCCTTTAAAAATGTCATTTTGTGCAGGGACTGTTCTAAGCACGGGAAACACGCGCCACTTTACAGGCATACTATAGACACCCCCCCAGGTACGATATTTAAAGGAATATTTCTTTTTTTTTTTCACTTTAAGCATCATTAAAATCACTGTTCCCGAAAAAACGTCTGTTTTTAAAACTTTTTTTTTGCATTGATACATGTCCCCTGGGGCAGGACCCAGGTCCTCAAACCCTTTTTAGGACAATACCATGCAAATTAGCCTTTAAATGTAGCACTTTTGATTTCGAACGTTCGAGTCCCATAGACTTCAATGGGGTTCTAAAGTTCGCGCAAATTTTCGGTCCGTTCGCAGGTTCTGATGTGAACCGAACCAGGGGGTGTTTGGCTCATCCCTAGTCCAGATCAAGTGGGATTTGTCAAAGGTTGCCAAAGTCCCGATAGCACTAGAAGAATGCCTAACTTGATCAATCACATAGAACACAAATGAATGCCCTCTCTGCTACTTGGTTTGGACGCAGAGAAGGCATTCGATAGGGTCCATTGGAATTACATTGCAGAAACCCTAAAGAAATTTGGCTTTTCTGGTTTCATTCATGAAGCCATAATGTCCCTTTACACTGTACCATCGGATAAAGTATTCACGTTGTAATGGATGTGATTAAGGGAATCATGAAACGTCTATTCCAATGTATATATGTGTACATGCTTTATATAGCTAACATATATCAACCTTAAAACATATTCAGATATTTGCAAAGCTTAGTTTATCTCTCCCTTGCTGCTGTGGAACTGAAGAGTTAATAGGACAGTTAACAGAAGAATTGCACCTCTTCTAAGAATACACTCAAAGTTAACACCAACATTTCAGAAGAAGAATGCCGCTGCAAGAACAAAAGCTACTTCCTCAAATGGGCACCCAGCTAAAGCCAATATTCCTTCACTATATGTATTTTTATATTTTGGTTTCTTTGTGGTTTGCATGTGTTAGTCTTATTGACGTATCTTAATCTTTAATGAAAATGTATAAAAGTCTGGAAAAGAGGAAATTAAAACAGAAAGTAATTTGACTCTGAACTAAAAAGTCTCAGTGTGAGCTTACTTGATGATTTATTAAAGAGACAGCTGCGCTTAGGAAAAATAAAAACTATATAAAACCAAAAAATATTAAATAATAAAGGATAGCTGCCTCCCCTGATAGGCTCCCCCCCAAAAGGAGAGCTCTAGACCATAACCAGTTTAAAAGAACAAGGGGTTGTGGCCCTTACCTATATGCTAAAGGCACTACCAATATAAAAGGAACAAAGCTTGTGTTGAACGTGTGCTAGGAACTAACCTCCATATACTGCAACCACCAGCCTGGTATGTGATGTACCCAGTGTCAAGTGTGAACAAGAAAAGAGATAAGTGTGAGTAGTGGTAAACACCAGACCTGAGAAATCATATAAATAAAAATAAAAAATATATATATATGTATTAACTGGTCCTGATATTTACAAAAAACAAAATCTACTGTCAGGGGATGTTATACACAACATCCAATGCAGGTGATCAGATCGCTGGGCTGCACCAAGGAATCAGGGACAAACGAGTAAATAAATAAAAAAAGTATGTTTATTATTAATGATAAAGATACACATGAAATCAAGACAGCAAACCAAAAACAAGTAAATGGTGAAAACACAGCAAACCCCCAAACCCACCTAACTATCTATCTAACTAATATAATACACAAGCAAGGAAACAAACATGAAATAAAAATAAAGCATGGGCAAAAGCGACAAGGGAACAGAAACCAGGAATAATGAAGCAGACCAAGGAGCAGGGAACAGGAAACAGGACTCAAGGACAGGATACACAAACGGGGTCCAGGAACAAACAGGAACAGGCTGGAACAAGAACAGGTACTGGCAGGGACAAGGGCTTAGCAGAGGAATTCTGAAGCACTGAGGCTTAGTTCAGGGCAGGTCTATATAGTCCAGCAGACCCATGACAGGTGTGCTGATGGCAAGTCTGAAATCCAGGCAGTGAGACACCCGCTGGTGGCCATTGGAATTACACCCTTTTGGTGCTGAATGTAATAGTGCCACCAGCAGGTGAAACCGGAGATGACACCGTTCCTGACATCTACTCAAAAAGTGCATGTGCTATGTGCATCCAAATAAGTAAATAAGATATTAATCCTATTGTGGTATAGCAAGAGTACCCTTAAGGATGCATAATGCTATGTGCATAAATTGCATAAAAATCACCAAAAAAAAAATATATATATATAAGGCCTATATGTCTGGCCACTTAGAAAGTGTATAATAATATAGGTATGATGTGCTTGTAACCCATGTAAATATAAGTTTCCACAAGTGTTACATCCAGTAAGAAAAAAATCACAAAAGCAAAAATAAAAATAGTAGTAATTAAATAATGTCCAGACTCCAAATATATATGGTTGTATATATGGGTGAAAACTAAAAGACAGTCCACATATATATTATTCAAATAATATAGTAGGAATGACAGAGATCCTCATTAGTGACTTCAGTGCTTGCAGAGGTATGCAGGTGACTTAAGTGCTCCCCAAGGGTCCCCACTCACCGCATCCCATCACCCCTACAGGGGTAATGCGTATGGTTGTTGTGTTCTGAAGCACCCGTCCACCAGGGTGTGTACTCTGTAGATCTCCAACTGTATTCCTTTAATTCCTGGTAACTGGGACGTGACCAATAGGTTGTATACCTCATAGAAGATAAAAATAGGCTCCCATAGTGTAGTAGTGGTTGTAGTTCATCCGTTTATTAAAAATCAATAGCATACATAAATGTAATGGTAAAAAGCAGTGTAAAGGTTTGCGGCGACCTAGCAGCTGTTAGTATCAAGCCGCAAGTGAAAAACACAAAGAGAGCCTAAGATATGGAGCATCAGCGGCTTGCTGCATTCCAACTGCACTCCAACCTCTCGTGTTCCGGAAAGTGACATAGTGTGCATGGTTCCATCGTGCGCGTTTCGTCATTGACATCCTCAGTTCTTTTAAATTGGTTATGAGCTTACTTGAAGCATGCATGTTTTATATTTAATCTGATCAGGGGTAGATATAATAATATCTGACTTTTGTTCTGATCCAAAACATCTGGCGCCCAACGTGGGGCTGGAGGCTAGGGTCCCAAGGGATAGCCGATCGAGAAGGGATCTGGACAAGCCAACACGGAGACAGGATGGAGACTGATCACCTCTGAAAATGTTAAGACACTTTTAATATCTAGTCTACTGTTTATCCTGTAACCGTGATTGGCTAATCTGTGTCTATATCGGCTCTCTACGGTCAGCAAAGAGACAGGTATATATCTTGCCCATAGCCTGTACTAATTATGTCTACCACTTGTTTTGTTCTGTTCTGTTTTGTTGATCAATCTTGTGTTTTGTGGTGGCTGTTGGGAATGAGGGATTGCTTATATAGTCACAGATGAAATTAGTTGACATGGTTTAAACTCCTCCTGGGGAACAAATAATTGTGCGGCAAAGCACGGGTGCAAGGAAGCATGGGAAAACCAGGAGGTGGCATCAGGAGTACGCCCAGCAGTGGCATGGGGATCCCATGAGGATCTGATCGGTCCTGTATTTCTCTACAGTCGTCACACATCTTGTTGCTTGTTGTTGGTTGTTGGTCACATCTTGTTGTTGATGGTAATGTCCTGTCCTAAGTGTGTTTGTGGACTGTTGTTTGCATACATGAAGAAGGGTTGGGGGTTGGTTAAAGTGGTCGAGCCAGGATATAAAAGGGAATGTCTTGGTTATAAACCCCTGTTAGCAGAGACCACACGTGTTGGTATTCAGATTGAATGTGCATTACCCAGTTAAACTTGACGTTGGCAGGTCACCACAGGTTATAGAAAGTGAAGATAGAAGGAGGGACATGCAGCTGAAAGGTGTCCATTACAACCTCATCAACCAGATACAAGTTTTAAGAATTTAAAGAAAGAGGAAGTAATTTAAGGTTGCGTAATTCTATGTACTAGAATCACACAGGTGTTTGGTGATTTAGGCCCCTTTCACATCTAAGCATTTTGTAGCTTGAAGCCTGAAGCTACAAAACGCTGGAGGGGGAAAAAAATCATTTATTCTTTATGGAGATGGTTCACATTTCCACTCCAAAATGCATGTGTACAAGAGGTCACACAAGAAAAAGGCGAATCTGTTGAGAAATATCACAATAGAATAGCACAAATGTTTACTGATTTGGGATTTAACAAACTGACCAAAGCACATAGACACATGTTAGCTGCCACATTTGTCTCAGGTCTTAAAGCGTCAATCCGAAAGGGTTTGATCCTATCATGCCCAGAGTATAGAGTAATGGATCTTGAGACATTGTTATTAGTAGCAAAAGGCCTAGAATCTGCACAGAGCAGTAAGAAGGTAGCTCCTCTCATGATGGCCTCTGACACAACGTATCTGTGCCCACCAGTACCAACTCCATGTGTCTGCTACAACTGCGGAAGACCCGGCCACTTCACCCACAGTCAACCAAGCCTCAGCCGTGGTCCACATGAAAGTGCTCAGTGTCAGAAACATGACACCCCACCCCTCTCCGTATCATACGGACCTTCTCCGCTAGGATTCAGGCAAGCCTGTGTCACCTGCCCACTACACCTGGACTGTTATGCCACAAGGTGCCCAGAACTCCCCCTCCCAATTCACCAAGGCAATGGCCCTCATTCTGGACACCTGGATGAAATTACACCCAGACATTGTACTCCTTCAGTATGTAGATGACCTCCTGCTTTGTGCAGATACTCTTGGTGACGCCTCAATCTTCTCTGAAAGCCTCCTCCACTACCTGGCTGAGCAGGGATGCAAGGCCTCAAAGCAAAAGGTCCAGTGGTGCAGAGGCCGCTGCATCTCCCAAGGCACCCGACATTTCACTGAAGAAAGAGTTGCTGCAATCAAGGACATCCCTTTGCCTCAAGGTCAAAAGTCCCTTCACGCCTTTCTAGGATTAATCTCCTACTGCCGTTCTTGGATCCCAGAAGCCTCTCTCTTGATGCAACCTCTCTATGATGCCCTGAAATCTGACCCTTTCATGCTTTATCCAGAAGCTGTGGACAATTTTAAAACTCTGAAGGAGATCCTCTCAACAGCCCCTGCTTTGGGCCTCCCAGACTATGAAAAGACTTTCAAACTGTTTGTCTCAGAGAGACAAGGACATGCCACAGGAGTTCTGGCTCAGGTCCATCGCAACAGACTTAGACCCATTGGGTATTATTCTTGTCAACTGGACTCAGTGGCCAGGGGGGGCCCTCCTGCCTCTGTCATCTTTGCAGCCCAAGCCCTCTTGGACAAGACCGCTGACCTCGTATTGGGCCATCCTTTGATCCTCCTTGTCCCTCATGACATAACTGCCATACTAAACCAAGTACAGCCCAAACACCTGTCCTCACAGAGGCACCTCAGACTCCAGTGTGCCTTGCTTCTCCCCAATAACATCACCATCCTCCGATGTGATACCCTTAACCCATCCACTCTGCTTCCTCTTCTCGAGGGGGGAACCTCTTTGGAGAATGATCCTCACCTCACCGCTCATGACTGCTTCGAAGTGATGAAGATGGAGACATCACACCTACTGAAGTCAGTGAAACAGACCTTGAGAATCCTGACTTGACAATTTTTGTGGATGGTTCCAGGTATGCAGACAGCACTGGATGGTACCACACAGGATACGCAGTCACCACCGAAGATACAGTTCTAAAGGTTTCAGCATTACCTTCCTCCATGTCTGCCCAAGAAGCAGAACTCCAGGCCCTAACCATGGCATGCAAATTGGCAGAAGGAAAAAGAGCCAACATTTATACAGACTTGAGATATGCCCTTGGTGTGGCCTGCAATTTTGGGATCATCTGGAAAACCAGAGGGTTTCTGACAGCAGCAGTAACACCTGTGAAACACAGTGCAGCTATCAAGCATGTAATGGATGCTCTACTCCTCCCAGCACAAGTGGCTATACTTAAGGTAAAGGCGTACGGAAAGCTGGTTTCCCAAGAAGCACGAGGCAATCACCTAGCAGATATCGCTGTGAAACAAGCTGCAGATGGGACGCAAGAAGTGGTCAGCAGAGTGAATGCACCCATCCTGGATGACCCAATAGATACCCTTGAAGAGACTGTACAAACCACCATGATTCTACAAAATCAGGGGTCGGCTTTCACGGTCTCAGTGACCAAGGAAATATGGGCAGCTTTAGGGGTCACACTAGCTTTCCACACCCCATACCATCCTCAGAGCAGTGGGAAGGTGGAGAGATTGAATGGCACTAGAATGCTAAAAATGTCTCAGGAAACAAGAATGAGTTGGCCAGACAGCCTACCCATTGCCTTATTCAGTATTAGGTATACTCCAAGGGGAAACCATGGCCTGTCACCCTATGAGATATTGTTTGGTTCAGCTCCCAGATTGGGTTGTTATTTCCCACAGCAATTGCAGCTCCAATCTGATGTATTAACTGATTATGTGACTGCTTTATCTCATGAATTAACCCATATCCATTTGCAAGTGTTTTCTTCCATTCCAGATCCTGAGCTAGATACATGATTGGGTCCTGGTAAAGAAGTTTGTGAGAAAGCACACTCTTGAGCCCAGATATGATGGTCCTTTCCAGGTTCTCCTAACAACATCTTTTCTTTCAACATACCATCTGAATGATATCAAGTGTTCACTCCAGTTCTACGAGGGATATTTTTACCTTCCTGATCCGTATCCTGGTTACCTACTGCGAGGACTTACCTGGTGACCCCCGGAGATCTATGCAGAGTCCAGCTTAGACAGTTCGAGTGTTGGGACATCCTTCCCTATGCCCTGGGTGGCACACTGCTCACTTGACTCCCTGTCGCTGACAAGGGAGTCCATAGGATCTGTAAGAGTTTTTTACATACCACCCTTCCCATGATTTCTTCATCTGGTTGATGTGTTTTTTCCTTGCGGATTTAACCTTCTGCCAACTGTTGGAACATCATCTTCTTTTAGATTATATCTATATTTCCATGCAGTGGGACATTATATTCCTTACCCATCCACTTATTTATTGATTTTGTGTTTATTATATGTTATTTGGTTAAAGATTCACCAACACCTTTTTTGGATTGAAGTACAATTGAGTAATACTCTTTATATTTTGATTACATACATATTTACCATGCGCTACATTTTTTCTATTATGCATACATACACAGTCATGGGTCTTACTGCTTCATCCCAGGATCGGATCTTGTACATAGTACCTGGAATTATCTGTTCATAAGAGGATATAAAAGTGGAAACATGTGTATTGGATGAGTTATACCAGAATTGGGTTATACCATCTTTTTGTTTGATGGCTACCTCTTGTGCCTGAGCAATGATTACTATGAAAAGGATATACAGAATCATTGTTTGGTCCCCTCTGCCTCTTCCTCAGGTACAGAGACTTTCTTGCAGGGCGAGGCGTGTGTCCACCTGTTCTTCCCGGTCAAGCATGCACTATGATCCGCATGCTTGGCCAATCACAGCGCTGTCTGTAGAGAGAGCTGTAATTGGCCAAAGCCAGAGTGGCTTTGGCCAATTATGGCTCAGGGGGTTTAGAACATGCCCCACACTATATAAGGCCGCCTGCACGGCGGCCCTGTGTAGTGTGTTCCGGCGTGCTTAGAGAGAGACAGTGTCATTTCATTTGAGTTAGCTAGATTAGGCAGGACAGTCAGTGAGTTAGCTGCACTTACAGTGTATTGTGTATATATATGCATTCCAGGTGTTGTGTATGTATATGTATATATATATATATATATATATATATATATATATATATATATATATATATATATATATATATATATATATATACACTGTATTCAGTTTAGCTAGATCCGTTCCTGTTATCTTCCTACTGACAGGCAGGCTTGTCTTGTTACAGTATTTACAGCTACCTGAAGAAAATTGCTAGTGTTCTTTTGATCCTATTAGTACCACAGTCAGGCAGCTAGACTATTTACAGTTAGTGTAGTGTGTCCTCCTCACAGTGTTCAGTTAAAGCTACAAGTTAGTTTAGTGTGACCTCTGCACAGCGTTCAGCTAAAACTACAAGTTAGTGTAGTGCGTCCTCCTCACAGTGTTCAGCTAAAGCTACAAGTTAGTTTAGTGTAACCACTGCACAGTGTTCAGCTAAAGCTACAAGTTAGTGTAGTGCGTCCTCCTCACAGTGTTCAGCTAAAACTACAAGTTAGTGTAGTGCGACCTCTGCACAGGGTTCAGCTAAAGCTACAAGTTAGTGTAGTGCGTCCCCCTCACAGTGTTCAGCTAAAACTACAAGCTAGTATAGTGCAATATCTGCAGTGTTCAGCTAAAACTACAAGTTAGTGTAGTGCGTCCTCCTCACAGTGTTCAGCTAAAGCTACAAGTTAGTTTAGTGTGACCTCTGCACAGTGTTCAGCTAAAGCTACAAGCTAGGGTAGTGCATCCTCCTCACAGTGTTCAGCTAAAGCTACAAGTTAGTGTAGTGCGTCCTCCTCACAGTGTTCAGCTAAAACTACAAGTTAGTGTAATGTGACCTCTGCACAGTGTTCAGCTAAAGCTACAAGTTAGTGTAGTGTGTCCTCTGAACAGTGTTCAGCTAAAGCTACAATTTAGTGTAGTGCGTCCTCCTCACAGTGTCCAGCTAAAACTACAAGTTAGTTTTTTGCGAGCTCTGCACAGTGTTCAGCTAAAGCTACCTGTAGAAGGTTGGTGGTGTTTTCCTGATCCTATCACTACCGCAGGCAGCTAAATAAGCTACAAGTTAGTTTTTTGCGAGCTCTGCACAGTGTTCACCTAAAGCTACCTGTAGAATTTATGTGAAAAAATGCTGCGCCAACTCTTGACACAAAATATATATAGTGAAGCAGCCAACACAACAATCTGACTATTGTGAATATATGGGGAACAAAAAAGTGTGGCGCTAGTATAGTATTAAAAATAAATGATAAAGCAAAGATAATAATAGTGTCTGACAAGAGGGATCAATGTCCCAAAAATGTGATAATTAAACCCGTGATAATCTCATGAAGTGTATAAAGAGGTATCTCTTCACAACCAAAACAAAATAAATAAATGATACAAGGTGAAAACAGATACAATAGATCTGAAAAACAACTATGATCCATGCAGGTATGATGGTCCAGATGTATATATCACAATAGATGCCTCTATTGTGATATTCTTTTTCATACATATTTAACAGAACCACCTCTAGCTCCTGAAGAAGCATTCTACAACGTGAAACATGTTGAGCATATAGAGAGCACTCAAAGTGGACCATCATACCTGCAACCTAATCCAACTCTACTCCCACATTCATAATTATTACCCTCTGGGGAAGGTTTTTTCCTTTTTTCAATTGAATGTTGGATTATATGTACTATAAGCAAGGGTTCCTAATGTTAAATGCAGGATAGGATCCACCTGATACATGTAATAAGGTTGTTACACGCATGCTGTATTATTTTTAAACCAATATGTCTTTTTGTAAAACTAATAAAATTTAAAAAATATTTTACTGTTTCATAGTTTAAATACCCATGTGCCCTCAAAGTCCCATCTCTCTAGTTTCCAATTTCCTCTCTCACCCATGCTCAGGGTACTTTGTCTGGCAAAGCAGCTGCCAACACGGCCACTTTCCTCGGCTCAATGGCATCAGTGACTCCTTCCCTAGCCCCACCATGTCCTCCTGAGGAGTCCCTCGAACTGTTTGACCACAGTGTTGGGTACATGCTCCAGGAGGATGCCCAGCGTTTAGAAGGCTCTGATGATGATACTGAGCTAGATGAAAGCAGTAACATGAGCACGGACAGAGGGGGTGCCCTAGAAGGACAGCAATCTGGCAGTCATGCTCCCCCTGCTGCAGCATACTGCCAGGTTTGCTCCAGTGATGAGGAGGGAGGGGATGATGAGGTCACTGACTCAACGTGGGTGCCTGATAGGAGAGAGGAGAAGGAGGAGGCACATCACCAACGAGGCAGGATGCCCTCTAGGGGCCAGCCTAAGGGCAGCACACTGACCGCATCACACCCCAAAGCTCCGCATGTGCAGGGCGCTGCTGTCTCTGAGCGTTATTCCAAAAGTTCTCTGTTGTGGGCCTTTTTTGAGACGAGTGCATCAGATCACACCGCTGCTATTTGCAACATATGTCTCAAGCGTATCTCGCGTGGCCAAAACATCTCCCACTTGGGCACCACATGCTTGACCAGACATATGTTGACCTGCCATGCAGTTCATTGGCAAGCGTATCTAAAAGACCCACACCAAAGAACAAAGAGGACCTCTCCTTGCTCCTCATCAGCTGAGATCTCCAACCCCACTATACCTTCAGTCCTCTCTGAGACCTGCACTGAGAGGAATGAAGGTGTAGAATTAGGTGTGTCACAGCCAAGTACTTGTGGGCAATTTGCTTTCGGTACACCAACGTCAGATTGTACCAGGCAAATTTCCCTGCCCCAGCTGCTGCACCGCCGAAAGAAGTTTGCTCCCAGCCATCCACATGCCCAGCAGTTGAATGCTAGCTTAGAAAAATTGCTAGCACTTCAACTGCTGCCTTTTCAGTTGGTAGACTCTGCCCCCTTCTGTGAGTTTGTGGAATGTGCAGTTCCTCAGTGGCAGGTACCCAAATCCCACTTTTTCTCATGGAAGGCGATTCCGGGTCTCTACCAGCATGTGAAAGGCAATGTCTTGGCCTCGCTGGACAGGGCGGTCAGCGGTAAGATGCATATTACCGCTGACTCATGGTCCAGCAGGCATGAACAGGGACGTTACCTAAGTTTCACCGCGCATTGGGTGACTCTGCTGGCAGCTGGAAAGGATGCAGGACAAGGTGCAGTAGTGTTGGAGGTTGTTCCGCCATCACGCCTCCAAAATGCCACTCAAAAATATGTAGAAAATGGGATTTTAAAGGTACCCCTGATATAGGAAAAGACATTATCTACTAAAAATATATCAAATAGTTATTAAAGCAGTTTTACAAAAAAAAAATTGTACGATAAAATGTGAGAACAGTTTTACATTCACAGTCAAAGGTATACATCCTCAACCTAATATTGACAATGATGGTGGTCACCAAGAGTTCAAGGCATATCCACGTCCACATAATTTCAACATGTTTCGCCCAGAAGGCTTCATCAGGAAAATGGATGAGGCTTTTCAATTATTCAACAACAATATTCACGATAAAAACAACCTTGGATGTTTAAAAGAGAAAGAGAAAAAAAAGGTAAATACACAGAAAAAATATACATAAAACATTCACATTTATGAAGTTTGAAAGCTCCTTAGCTTGTGCAACCATAACTCCACCAAAACCACCCTCCAGAAACAAAAACAAAAACAGGAACAAAATCCATCCCACCCCCCATCCCACCCCCCCACAAAAAAAAAAAAAAAAAAACACCCAAACACCCCCCATCACACAGGCTCACACCCAATCTTTGTATTTACCTTTTTTTTCTCTTTCTCTTTTGAACATCCAAGGTTGTTTTTATCGTGAATATTGTTGTTGAATAATTGAAAAGCCTCGTCCATTTTCCTGATGAAGCCTTCTGGGCGAAACATGTTGAAATTATGTGGACGTGGATATGCCTTGAACTCTTGGTGACCACAGTTTTTTCATTGTCAATATTAGGTTGAGGATGTATACCTTTGACTGTGAATGTAAAACTGTTCTCACATTTTATCGTACAAATTTTTTTTGTAAAACTGCTTTAATAAATATTTGATATATTTTTAGTAGATAATGTCTTTTCCTAAACCAGGGGTACCTTTAAAATCCCATTTTCTACATACTTTTTGGTTTACTACTTTAGGGATGATGGTACATACATAAAAAACGTTTGTAAACTCTGATCTCTACCCATATAGCCTATTCCAAAATGCCACTACTAATGATTGTGACACACCTCTCTCCTCCACCCCCTCCTCTTCTTCTTCCTCCATGGCCTCTTCCTGTGCTTTGTCCTCGGAAACCAGCGGTGCTCCGTAGCTGTTCAAGGGGCTACGCAAGTATGCAGGCCAAAAGATGCCATGTGGTGCTTGAGCTGGTGTGCTTGGGGGACAGGAGCCACACTGGGGCAGAGATTCTGTCTGCTCTGCAGGGGCAGGTACAGAGGTGGTTGACGCCACACCAACTTAAGGCAAGAATGGTGGTTTGCGACAATGGCACCACCCTCCTCTCTGCCCTCCGACAGGGACAAATGACCCATGTGCCCTGTTTGGCTCACGTCCTTAACTTGGTGGTGCAGCGGTTCTTGGGCAGGTACCCGGGCTTACAGGATGTCCTGAGGCAGGCCAGGAAAGTCTGTGTGCATTTCTGCTGGTCATATAATGCCAGTGTTCGGCTGGCAGACCTCCAAAAGGAGTTTAACCTGCCCAAGAACCGCCTAATCTGTGACATGCCCACCAGGTGGAACTAAACATTGGCCATGCTGCAGCAGCTGCACATGCAGCAGAGGGCCATCAATGAGTACCTGTGCTACTATGGCACCAGGACAGGGTCAGGGGAGCTTGTTTTTTTTTTCCCCACGCCAGTGGGCCATGATCAGGGATGCATGCACTGTCCTGTCACCATTTGAGGAGGCCACGAGGATGGTGAGCAGTGACAGTGCATGCATCAGTGACACTGTCCCCCTTGTCCACCTGTTGGAGCACACGCTGTGTGGAATAATGGACAGGGCACTTGAGGCAGAACAGAGGCAGGAAGAGGAGGACTTCCTTAGCTCTCAAGGCCCCCTTTATCCAGACAGTGTTCCTGCGTGCCCGCCGATCACACAGGAAGAGGACGAGGAGGAGGAGGAGGAGGATTGTGTCAGTATGGAGGTGGAGCCTGGCACTCAGCATCAGCAGCAGTCTTTAAGGGATCAGTCCCAAGAAACACATGGACTTGTACATGGTTGGGAGGAGGTGGCTGCGGACCATGTCATCCTTAGTGACCCAGAGGACTCCGGACCGAATTCCTCAGCAAACCTACGCTGCACGGCCTCCCTGATCCTGCAAAGCCTGCGGAAGGATCCTCGTATTCGTGGTATCAAGGAGAAGGACCAATACTGGCTGGCAACCCTCCTTGATCCACGTTACAAGGGTAAGGTTCGGACCTTATCTTGCCATCGCAGAGGGAGCAGAGGATGAAACATCTTCGGGAGGCCTTGCAGAAAGGTCTGTGCAACACGTTCCCAGAGACTGAGAGACTGGGAGGTTACAAACTCCTGTTTCTGGACAACGTGTTGCTGAGGCTTCAGTCAGTCAAAGAAGGAGCGGTGGAGAAGGTTGCCGTCTGACCGATGCATTCAGACAATTTTTTAGTCCGCAGCCCCAAGGTATGATCGGTTCCAGCAACCATCGCCAGCGTCTGTTTTACATGATGCAGGAATACCTGGGGCAAGATCTGACTTGGACACCTTTCCCACCGAAAATCCTCTGGGTTACTGGGTCTTGAGGATGGATCACTGGCCAGAGCTTGCACAGTATGCAATTGAGCTACTGGCCTGTCCTGCATCCAGCGTTCTTTCGGAACGCACATTCAGTGCTGCTGGAGGCTTTGTAACCGATCACAGGGTGCGTCTGTCAACGGACTCGGTCAATCGACTGACCTTCATAAAAATGAATCAATCTTGGATCACCACCAGCTACCAAGCACCTGATGCTGATGTAACTGAATAATTTTTTTTGAAATCTCAGATCCCTTCAAAGACTGCCTATGCTGATGTTGAGTGACTATCCTGAGTAATTATCCTCTTCCTCCTCAATGATCACGCTGATAGCTTGTAAGAACATTTTTGGTTCTGGGCACCTCCACCAGTGCCTAAGGCCCAATTTTTCAGCCCCTGTTTAACAGGGGCGTGTAATTACAATTTTTGATGCAATAATTTGCAGCAGGGCTCGTTCCTGCATTCCAACTAGAGTATCTGTGAGGGGTTGCAGTGTTGTGGCACCAGCACCAGTGCCTAAGGCCCAATTTTTCAGCCCCTGTTAAACAGGGGTATGTAATTACAATTTTTGAGGCAATAGTTTGCAGCAGGGCTCGTTCCTGTGTTCCCACTAGAGTATCTGTGAGGGGTTGCAGTGTTGTGGCACCAGCACCAGTGCCTAAGGCCCAATTTTTCTGCCCCTGTTTAACATGTAATTACAATTCTTGATCTAATATTTCACAGCAGGGCCCGTTTCTGCACCCACCAAGAGCAAGTGAGGACTTACAGTGTTGTGGCACCAGCACCACCACCACCACCAAAGGCCCAATTTTTCTGCCCCTGTTCAACAGGGGCATGTAATTACAATTCTTGATCTAATATTTCACAGCAGGGCCCTGTGAGGGCTTACAGTGTTGTGGCCACAACAACATCTAAGGCCCCAATTTCTGCTGAGTATATAGGGCAGGCCCCTACTTTCAAACATCCAACTTACAAACAACTCCTACTTGTAAACGGAAGGAGGCAACAGGAAGTGAGATGAAATCTACCCCATGGAAGGGAAATTCTCTCCTGTAAGAGTTAATATGGGAAAAACATTTCTCCTTTCCACTGATGCTTTATCACCAATCCTTGTTTCACAAAAAAACCCAAATTTGCAAAAAACATTTGTCATTGGGACAAAAAGTGAAGTGAAATCTTCTGAAGAGGAGCACAGACAGCAAAACAAATGTCACAGGGGTGATAACCCTTCCCTATGTTTTCCAAAAAGCTTAAAATATATTTTTTGGCTGGAGCTAAACACCTTAAAAATGTACCAGTTCAAAATTACAAACAGATTCTACTTAACAACAAACCTACAGTCCCTGTCTTGTTTGCACCGCCTGTATACTGCTATTCAGAGTACAGAGCCTGTATACTGCTGTTTCCTTTTTTAATTTGGGTGCGGGGTTCCCCTTAATATCCATACAAGACCCAAAGGGCCTGGTAATGGACTGGGAGGTACCCATGCCGTTTGTCTCACTGATTTTCATCTATATTGCCAGGACCCGACATTACATTAAAGCCGCAAGCAGTTTTAAATGACCTTTTTTCCTTTAAAAATGACATTTTGTTCAGGGACTGTTCTAAGCACGGGAAACACATGCCCCTTTACAGGCATACTATAGACACCCCCAGGTACGATATTTAAAGGAATATTTCACTTTTTTTTACTTTAAGCATCATTAAAATCACTGCTCCCGCATAGCCTAGGAGAGTTTTCAGAACAGTTTGATCTTTATGAAGCATCTGCAAAGTTTTGGGATTATTTGTTTTTTTGTCAGTGACATGGTAGCATGAAAACACAGTGGAAGTGGTCATTCTGGTTCAAGCTAAATATGTAAACTTTTTTTTGTCAGAAGTGGGATTTGAACCCACGCCTCCATTTGGAGACCAGAAGACCACACAATGTGAAGAAACATCTCTTGAGTCCGGTGCCTTAGACCACTTGGCCACCCTGACAAGATGCCATTGTGCTACGTACGAGACCTCATTTACTAGCATCAAATTGCTTTTTATACGAGGGATGGATGAGTGTGTGTGAGTGAGTGCTCCTCCCCCCTCCACGCTCCTGGGCTAATCATACAGGCTATCATCCGGCCGTCAGCTGAGAAGCGGTGCGTGTGAGAGATTGCTTTGTTTGTTTGCTTTGTTCCAGCCTCCCCCTGCACTAAGCAAACACGCGCTGACAAATTCCTGACAAGCGGACAGGCGGTCAGCTGAATTGGAGGAGAGAGGTGAGAGGCGATCGGCTGTTCCCCCCGGCTACTTCCCCCCCTCTCTATTCGAATAGACTCCGCAGTCCACCGCACATCAGATGATGACAACCCGCAGACAAGCCGCGCTGCAACTAACAGCGGGAAGAGGAAGGAGATCAATGGATGGCATTAAAGCTTACCTGTCCCCCTGTGCCCCTGAGCAAGCAGGAAGGCTGGACGCAAGGAAGCGGAGTGGAGTGAATGCCACTGGCGGTGTAGATAAAGCAGAGCAGGAGCCCTGGATAAAGCAAGCGAATACCCAGATGACAGGAGACAGTGTCGCAGCACATGGTAAGAGATCTCCTACAGCAGGGAGGGGGAGGAAGACCCTAGAGCAAAGTCCCCCCGGTGGTGGTGGGAGCCCCAGGAGGAAAGGGGCAGTAGTAGGGGCTAAGGATAAGGGACAATCTAACCCTGGTAATGGAAACCCATCAATGGACAATGACATACAAAGCCTACCAGTAGGGAACCTGGGTACAATGACACATCGGGAGACTAATAGGTGGTCATTAGAGGAGACACAGATCACAGAGACTATGCTGGGAAGAGGAGGGGAGGACCCAATCCCCAGCATGGATAAAAGTACCAGACAGGACCACCCAAAAGTAATAGGAGGAAGCACGGGAGTATGTGGGTCTTCACATAGACAGGCCGTGGTGTGTGACCAGGAGAGCGCCCAGGATGGTGAGGGGAGTTTACAGGGGCGGAATGAACAGAGTGCGGACTCAGAGAGGGACATCTGGGAATTGTTGAAGGCCCTCCCCACTAAAAATGACATTCAGCAACTAATCAATGCAGTTGAACAATCTTGCATGCAGGCAGTGGAAAGTTTAAAAGATGACATCAGGGACCTGGGATACAGAGTAGAGGGAATGGAAAAAGAACAAGAAACCACTATACAGGTAGTGGCGGATGTTCAAGAGTCCATGAAAAAGTACGAGGAGATACTAAACTCCTACAGGGACCAGCTGGACGAGTACGAGAACAGGGACAGACAACAAAATATTCATATAAAAGGACTGAAGGAGTCAATTACAACGACAGAATTAGCCCCAACAGCACAAAAAATCTTTGGACAGATTATGGGGGATCAAACCCCAAACGTCATTGAAATACACCGGGTCCCCCCCATAGTACAAAAGCTGACGTACCCAGAGATGTAAGTTCACAAATATGCAGTGAAAGAAAGTATAATGAAAACGGCACGTAATAATCCCATGATTACATTTGAAGGCTCAAATATAGCGCTGTATACAGATATATCAAAAAGGACTCTTTTTAAGCGAGGGTCGGTCTGCCCACTGTTAGAAGCCCTATGGGAGGCTGAGATCAAATACCGGTGGGGGTTCCCATTCAGTTTAACAGCTTCCAGGAATGGAAGAACAGCAACACTACGAACAAAGGATGACTTAAAATCATTTGTGGAGAAATTGGACCTTCCTATGGTGGACTTCACGGATTGGAGAATAAATTTTTTAGGGCCCCCCCTGCAACGAGCTGACAAGTGGCAAGAAGTACCGGCAAGGGTTAACAGGGGTGTAGCCCAAAGAAGGACTTAAACAGTTCATGAGGGACTTATTTTTTTCCACCTGGGAAGGGACCTATAGGTTAATGCCTGGGAGGAGGGGGAACATATGAGGGGATGTGATGGGAAATGGGGACCTTTTGTAGGTCAATAGGTCAGCCCCAATCGAAGGGGAGATTTATCCTGCGAGAGGCAGGGAAGGGAGGTAGCCTGCGCGCAGGAGGTGTCTGTGTGTGCAGGCTCCCTATCCGATTTTTAGATATACCCCTAAAAAGAGGTTTTTGGTATGGAAGAGGCGTATGCAAGGTTTATGTTTATGACACATATGTGGAACAGCTTTTTTTCTTTTGTTTTGTCATGTATGGGCTTGTGTTCAATGGGGTGTTAAATGTTGGGAATTGTGGTGTTAATAGGGGGGGGGTGGGATTAGCAGAGGAGAAGACAGAGATCAGGAACAAGGGGTTTGGGGGTTCCTAAGGATAAAATAAAATGACAGCCATATTGAAAATATTGTTATACAATGTGAGGGGTTTGAGCTCACCAAACAAGAGAGGGCGTCTTTGGGTGGAGTTGCAACATTTAGGGGCTGATGTTGTTTTCTTACAGGAGACCCATTTCAGGGGCAGCTCAATCCCTGGCCTACCCCAGAATATATTGAACCAATGGTATCACGCAGTGTAGCCAATTGCAAGGGTAAGAGGGGTCACAATTGCGTTCAAGAAGTCATGCCCTTGGATAATGGAGGCCCTGCAAAGTGACCCAGAAGGCCGGTTTTTGTTTGTGAAGGGTGTACTGCATGGGAAACGATATACCTTTGCTTCAATATATGCGCCCTATGAAGGGTCTGTCAATTTCTTGGTTAAAATGTTTAGAAAATTGGAAGAATTTAAGGAAGGATGTTTAGTGGTAGAGGAGACTTTAATATAGTGCTGGACCCGAGTATAGATACCTTTACGGGCAAAACCGCCTTATCCTTTAGAGCCATAAAGCGGGTTAAACAAATTTTACGCTCACAGCATCTTGTGGACAGTTGGCGAGCACTACACACAGGGACTAGGGATTTTAGTTACTATTCTACAACACATGATATGTATTCACGGTTAGACCTTTTTTCGATGGATCAATTCTACCTGGGGAATGTCAGCACAAGTACAATCGAACCTATAACTATGTCCGACCACGCCCCAATAACTCTGACCCTCCAACCAACTCAAATGGATCGTGCGGAACGAACATGGCGTCTGAACAAGTCATTGTTGAATAAGGAGGACATAGTGGAGAAACTAAGTATTAAGATAAAAGAATATTTTGAAATAAATAAAACAGAAGAAGTGTCAGATCAAGCGGTGTGGGAAGCCCACAAGGCAGTCATTAGAGGGGACCTAATCGCTTATGGATCACATATAAAGAAGGAAGGTAAAAGAGAAATAGATGAATTACTAGAGAAGATTAGTGTTTTAGAGATGAAACATAAAAAAAATCTCGACCAGAGGCGGCTCTATGCTTTGTGAGGCCTTAAGCAAAACCTAGACATGAGGCCCCACTTACTCCCATAATGGGAAAAATAATTCAAGTGATAAAAAAATTAATTGTATAGATTGCATATATTAAGAGTTTTAAAGTGCTGGTGACAGTGCTCTCTATCTCAGTGCTGGTTTCAGTACTCTATGTCGATGCTGGTATCAGTGCTCTCTACCTCGGTGCTGGTGTCAGTGCTCTATCTCGGCGCTGGTGTCAGTGCTCTTTATCTCGGTGCTGGTGTCAGTGCTCTCTATTTCGGTGCTGGTATCAGTGCTCTCTATCTCAGTGCTGGTGTCAGTGCTCTATTTCGGTGCTGGTGTCAGTACTCTATCTCGGTGCTGGTGTCAGTTTTCTATATCAGTGCTGGTGTCAGTGCTCTATCTCGGTGTTGGTGTCAGTGCTCTATCTCGGGGCTGGTGTCAGTGTTCTATCTCGGTGCTGGTGTCAGTGTTCTATCTCGGTGCTGATGTCAGTGTTCTATCTCGGTGCTGGTGTCAGTGCTCTATCTCGGTGCTGGTGTCTGTGTTCTATCTCGGTGCTGGAGTCAGTGCTCTATCTCGGTGCTGGTGTCAGTGTTCTATCTCGGTGCTGGTGTCAGTGCTCTATCTTGGTGCTGGAGTCAGTGTTCTATATCAGTGCTGGTGTCAGTGCTCTATCTCAGTACTGATGTCAGTGCTCTATCTCGGTGCTGGTGTCTGAGTTCTATCTTGGTGCTGGAGTCAGTGCTCTATCTCGGTGCTGGTGTCAGTGCTCTATTTCGGTGCTGGTGTCAGTGCTCAATCTCGGTGCTGGTGTCAGTGTTATATCTCGGTGCTGGTGTCAGTGCTCTATCTCGGTGCTGGTGTCAGTGTTCTATATCAGTGCTGGTGTCAGTGCTCTATCTCGGTACTGATGTCAGTGTTCTATCTCGGTGCTGGTGTCAGTGTTCTATCTCGGTGCTGATGTCAGTGTTCTATCTCGGTGCTGATGTCAGTGTTCTATCTCGGTGCTGGTGTCAGTGTTCTATATCAGTGCTGGTGTCAGTGCTCTATCTCGGTGTTGGTGTCAGTGCTCTATCTCGGGGCTGGTGTCAGTGTTCTATCTTGGTGCTGGTGTCAGTGTTCTATCTCGGTGCTGATGTCAGTGTTCTATCTCGGTGCTGATGTCAGTGTTCTATCTCGGTGCTGGTGTCAGTGCTCTATCTCAGTGCTGGTGTCAGTGCTCTATCTCGTGCTGGTGTCAGTGCTCTATCTTGGTGCTGGTGTCAGTGCTCTCTCTCGGTGCTGGTGTCAGTGCTCTCTCTCGGTGCTGGTGTCAGTGCTCTCTCTCAGTGCTGGTGTCAGTGTTCTATCTCGGTGCTGGTGTCTGTGTTCTATCTCCGTGTTGATGTCAGTGTTCTATCTCGGTGCTGGTGTCAGTGCTCTATTTTGGTGCTGGTGTCAGTGCTCTATCTCGGTGCTGGTGTCAGTGTTCTATATCAGTGCTGGTGTCAGTGCTCTATCTCGGTACTGGTGTCAGTGCTCTATCTCGGTACTGGTGTCAGTGCTCTATCTCGGTGCTGGTGTCAGTGTTCTATCTCGGTGCTGGTGCCAGTGCTCTATCGCGGTGCTGGTGTCAGTGCTCTATCTTAGTGCTGGTGTCAGTGCTCTATCTTGTTGCTCGTGTCAGTGTTCTATCTCAGTGCTGGTGTCAGTGCTCTATCTTGTTGCTGGTGTCAGTGTTCTATCTCGGTGCTGGTGTCAGTGCTCTATCTCGGTGCTGGTGTCAGTGCTCTCTATCTCGGTGCTGGTGTCAGTGCTCTCTATCTCGGTGCTGGTGTCAGTGCTCTATCTCGGTGCTGGTGTCAGTGTTCTATCTCGGTGCTGGTGTCAGTGCTCTATCTCAGTGCTGGTGTCAGTGCTCTATCTCGGTGCTGGTGTCAGTGCTCTATCTCGGTGCTGGTGTCAGTGCTGTATCTCGTGCTGGTGTCAGTGCTGTATCTCGTGCTGGTGTCAGTGCTCTATCTCGGTGCTGGTGTCAGTGCTCTATCTCGGTGCTGGTGTCTGTGTTCTATCTCGGTGCTGGTGTCAGTGCTCTATCTCAGTGCTGGTGTCAGTGCTCTATTTCGGTGCTGGTGTCAGTGCTCTATCTCGGTGCTGGTGTCAGTGCTCTATCTCGGTGCTGGTGTCAGTGTTCAATATCAGTGCTGGTGTCAGTGCTCTATCTCAGTACTGGTGTCAGTGTTCTATCTTGGTGCTGGTGTCAGTGTTCTATCTCGGTGCTGATGTCATTGCTCTATCTAGGTGCTGGTGTCAGTGCTCTATCTCGGTGCTGGTGTCAGTGCTCTATCTCGGTGCTGGTGTCAGTGCTCTATCTCAGTGCTGGTGTCAGTGCTCTATCTTGTTGCTCTTGTCAGTGTTCTATCTCAGTGCTGGTGTCAGTGCTCTATCTTGTTGCTGGTGTCAGTGTTCTATCTCGGTGCTGGTGTCAGTGCTCTATCTCGGTGCTGGTGTCAGTGCTCTCTATCTCGGTGCTGGTGTCAGTGCTCTCTATCTTGGTACTGGTGTCAGTGCTCTATCTCGGTGCTGGTGTCAGTGTTCTATCTCGGTGCTGGTGTCAGTGCTCTATCTCGGTGCTGGTGTCAGTGCTCTATCTCGGTGCTGGTGTCAGTGCTCTATCTCAGTGCTGGTGTCAGTGCTCTATCTTGTTGCTCGTGTCAGTGTTCTATCTCAGTGCTGGTGTCAGTGCTCTATCTTGTTGCTTGCGTCAGTGTTCTATCTCGGTGCTGGTGTCAGTGCTCTATCTTGTTGCTCGTGTCAGTGTTTTATCTTGGTGCTGGTGTCAGTGAGGAAGATAGCAGTGGAGAAGCCAATCAGCAAGCAGTGCCAGCACCATGGCTGAGAATCAGCACTGGACTGGCACCTCTGGACCACTGGAGTGGAGCCCTGCATAGGTGGGGGTAAGGGTCGGGTGGAGGGAGGGGTCAGGTGCTGTCAAGCACAGGTTGGCACACTGGGACACTGGCACAGGACTGAGCTGAACTGACTGTGGCACTGATAACCAGGAGGAAGGTAGTGGAGGGGATGGGGCAGCGGCTGAGGGATTTAAAGGCCAGCGGCAGAGGGATGCTGGAGGAGCAGGGATGGGGGCTGGCTCTCTCTCATGCTGGTGGTAGCTGATTGCAGAAGGGGTTGTGGCAGTGCCTCTCCCTGCAGCTGGAGCCCGGATCCCCCAGCCCTGATTGACAGCCCCAGAGAGGGGCGGCCCAGACACCATTTCTCTCCTCCCTCCCCCTTCCATCAGCTCCATATACCACGCTGGTTAGGCTTCCTCCCCGGTGGGAACCTCCTCTTCCCCTCTGCAGCTATGCTTACCAATCAGACGCATCCTCCAGGTGTGCGGGGATCGCTTAGTGAAGCACTCCAGTTGGGGGTGACGGAGGGGTGATCTGCGTCTCCGGAGCAGCGGGAATAAGTTTAATTTCAGCTCTGGCTGCTGCAATGAGTCTCCTCCCCCGGACAGCACAGTGCTGGCCGGCCCCGCCTCCTCCCCAAGACACAGCCACGGCCCTGTCCTCTCTCCACTGCCTGGCCATGGAGCTCACAGGCAGCATTAACCCTCTGCTGGCCGGAGCGTAGCAGCGGCATTGTTGTTAGCAGAGGCGGATCTTAAATTAGGCGGTCCCGAGGCCCTTTTGAGTGTGCGAGGCCTTAGGCGATCGCCTAATTTGCCTAATTAGAAAGCCGCCTCTGATCTCAACCCAGCGGATGGCAGATGTCTGGACAGCTTACGAGCAGAGCTCTCGCAATGCCTAGAGCATAGAGTAAAAAACAAAATTAGGTTTTTCGCAAATAGAGCATATGAACAAGGAAATAAGTGCCGACGGATATTGGCAAAACACCTTAAAAAAACAACAAGACTCTAGACATGTGCATAGCCTATTAGTCCAAGGCAGGAAAATAATGGATACAAAAGTTATAGCGAAAGAATTTGGTAAATTCTATGAGGCTCTGTATAACACCTCCAAAACAGAACCATTGGGAACAGGGGAAAGCGAGGGACAAATGAGGAAGGAGATAGGTGAATATATTGAGGATGCTGCCATGCCCACACTACCTAGAGTAATTTCTCAGGTTATTGAACGTCCAATCACGGTTGAAGAGTTGAGCAGGGTGATAGCAACCCTGCCCCTGGGGAAAAGCCCAGGGTCGGATGGGCTGAAAAAACTCATACTATAAAAAGTTTCTTCCAGTTTTTGTAAAACCACTTTGTAGCTATTTTAATTCAATTAGTGCCTCTAGTCCACTTCCCCCAGAAGCATTATTGGCATACATAACGGTGTTGCCAAAAGAGGGAAAGGACCCCCAGGTATGTGCTAACTACAGGCCTATCTCTCTGCTAAACTCAGACACCAAATTATTGGCAAAAATTCTGGCCTTGAGACTTCAGAAACATATAGGAGATTTGGTACATCCAGACCAAACGGGGTTCATAAAGGACGTGAGACAAGGGACAACACCACTCGTGCACTCCATATTCTGTATTGGATGCGGTCTGGTCTGGATAGAGCCCCAAGGATCACTCTGTCGATGGATGCTGAAAAGGCTTTCGACAGAGTGAATTATTCAAAACTCAAATATTAAGGGAAACCTGCATGGGCAGGTGTAAATAATGTGAGTCTTTAAGTGAGAAAAAACAAAGTCAATGTTAAACAATGCGGATCCGTGACTGTAAACCGACATCAAGGTACAGGACATCCGTAACTGCAAACCAACATCACGGTGTGGGACGTCAAGGTGAACACTTCAAAAAGTAAGAAAGGGTGGGTACTTTTACCAGATGGCGTGGACTCCCCTGTCATATGACATGGAGTCGATAAGGCATGGAGCCCCACCTGGGCTGAGAACGATATCCAGAGCGATGGAACCTCTGTCTCACTCCTCGACCACCCTGATGAAATGAAGGGGTATCCGGAGGGGCGGCCCGATGGATATCAACCGATGGACATCCAAATGTCGTCCAAGAAGAAACAGAGGGCAAACTCGGTCCAGACCTCCTGATGGAAATGGCTCCTGGAAGGCAGTTTCAAAAACGCCAAGACAATAGCTTTAAGGACTGTACAGATAAAAGAAGAATTGTCAAATACACAGTGAGAGAAGCCAAGGCACAGTTCTGTTGTCTGTCTCCAACAGAACTGTTCCTTGGCTTCTCTCACTGTGTATTTGACAATTCTTCTTTTATCTGTACAGTCCTTAAAGCTATTGTCTTGGCGTTTTTGAAACTGCCTTCCAGGAGCCATTTCCATCAGGAGGTCTGGACCGAGTTTGCCCTCTGTTTCTTCTCGGACGACATTTGAATGTCCATCGGTTGATATCCATCGGGCCGCCCCTCCAGATACCCCTTCATTTCATCAGGGAGGTCGAGGAGTGAGACAGAGGTTCCATCACTCTAGATATCGTTCTCAGCCCAGGTGGGGCTCCATGCCTTATCGACTCCATGTCATACGACAGGGGAGTCCATGCCATCTGGTAAGAGTACCAACCCTTTCTTAATTTTTGAAGTGTTCACCTTGACGTCCCACACCGTGATGTTGGTTTGCAGTTATGGATGTCCTGTACCTTGATGTCGGTTTACAGTCACGGATCCACATTGTTTAACATTGACTTTGTTTTTTCTCACTTAAAGACTCACATTATTTACACCTGCCCATGCAGGTTTCCCTTAATATTTGAGTTTTGAATAATTCCTCTGCTGTATGTGGACTTTCATATAGTGGTCGTATATTTTTATTTTGTATATGGTTTTCTGAACACATGTTTCACTGCTAAACACATTATTCCCCTTTAATAGGTTTAGTTATACCTAACCTTTCACATTTTTGTAGCGTTGCATTTTCTTTTCATTTATCACTAATTGTTTGTCACAATGTATGCAGCTGCTGGTCCATTTATATTTTAGATTTTGCACCAGAGCGCAGTGTTTTCAATATTCTTTCGACAGAGTGAATTGGGGCTTTATGAGAGAAGTACTGGGGAGGATAGGACTGGGGGAAAAAATGTTGGGGTGGATCATGTCCCTATATGCGAAACCAAGAGAAAGAATCAAGGTCAACGGGACAGTATCTGAATGTTTTAGCATACAAAACGGCACCAGGCAAGGGTGTCCCCCCTGATATTTGCGATAGTAATGGAACCATTTTTACGCAAAATCAGAAATAATGAGATAGCAGGGACGTACATAGGCCAAACGGAACATAAAGTAGCAGCGTATGCAGATGACCTTCTCTTTTTTCTTTCCACCCCCCAGACATCTATAGCCGCATTGATGGTGGAGGTACATAAATTTGGCAGGGTGTCTGATTTCAAGATTAATTTTGAGAAGTCAGTCATCCTTCCCAGCCACGTCCCAGTAGCGATGGAAAGGTCATTGAAAGGGATGTATCCATTTGTATGGAATGAGGGGTCGCTGACATACCTGGGGGTACAGATTAGCGCAGACTATGAATTATTGTATGAATGTAACTATGGCTCATTATTGAAAGAAATAACAGAAGAGCTAAAGAAATGGAAGGGTAAATACTTGACCTGGTTCGGGAGAATCAGTGCCATAAAAATTAGTATACTACCTAGAATAATTTATGTGCTGGGCACAGTGCCAATCAGGTTGCCGGCGACTTACTTCAGGCAGGTACGTAGGCTGTTCGTGGCCTTTGTGTGGAGTGATAGAAGGCCTAGATTGGCTTACGCTATCCTAAGAAGGAACAGGGCTGAGGGAGGCCTGGGACTACCGGATATAGCATCTTATTATAAGGCCATGACTCTAGTTAGGATACTGGACTGGTGCCATGACTTAAAGGGAAAACCATGGGTACAAGCAGAAATGTCAATGGCGGGGAGAAACCTGGCAGGAGCACCTTGGATACAAAGGTCATTGAGAGGGTTGTCACAATGGACATCACCGCTGACCCTGAATTCATTGGAAGTGTGGGATAGGATGAATATAAAGGGTAGATACGCTCCCCAGACTTCCCCTCTGGCCCCTCTGGAGGGATTCCCTTGGTTCCCCCGGGGGAGGAGATGGGAAGTCTGGGGTCCTGGGGTCAAGACGGGGACACTGGGTGTGGCAAGTTTGCCCCAAGCGGAGTCCTATTACCACTGACAGAGATGGTCTCGAGATTCGGGACGACACGAATGGTAGAATGGAAATATTTTATTGTCAAATGATGAGTTTCTTTAAGAAAATAAAGCCGTTAATGAGACCCATGAACTCACTCACTGCATTCGAGAGGCAATGTGCACAGATATCAGAATCTGGGCATATGCTATCTCAGATGTATAGAATGATCCTAAGGGAACAAGAAAAGACAACCCCATACTTTGTAAAAGAGTGGGAGAGGGAACTGGGTCAAGTCTGGACAGACAAACAAATTAATAGAATGATTTCGTTAACATTTACCACCTCGATAAGTTCAAAGGTGCAAGAAACGGCATATAAGTTCCTAGCAAGGTGGTATAGGACTCCAGCAAAACTAGCACAAATCTCCTCAACATCAAGTGATAGGTGTTGGAGGGGCTGTGGACAGAGGGGAACCTTTCTCCATCTTTGGTGGACATGCCCAGTAATTAAGTTGTTCTGGGAATCAGTGGCCCCATGGATTGAGAAACTAACAGTGGACTCCCTGGAGTTTGAGCCTATACAGTACCTATTTCATGGAAAGCCCGGACCCATCAAAAAGTACAGAGAAAGTATAACCCCACATTTATTAAATGCAGCAAAAAAACTAATTCCGAAGTACTGGAGACAAATTCAGGGTCCGACAGCCATAGACTGGAGAAATGAGGTCAATTTAATAAAAGAAGCGGAGAGGTGGGTCCACGTGGTTAAAAACCAAAAAGGGAAATTTGAAATGACCTGGGCGAAATGGGAACAGTGCGCTAAGGAGATAACGGAAGAGGGAAACACTAATGGGTAAGGGAGGAAGATATGGCATAGTCATTAAGAATAAAGACAATAAGAAGATTGACCATGGAAGAAAGAATTAGATGTTGATATGACTACTCTAATGCTAATTAAATGTAAAGAGGGCGGGAGGTAAGATAATATATGATTATATGTTTTGTGAGGGGGAGCGGTGTTAGGGGATTTTTTTTTTTTTTTTTTTCTTTTTTGGTGGTCTTCCTCTTTCCCCTACTCCCTTACCTAAGCACTGGGCGGTGGGTTTTTTTTTTTTTTCTTCTCCTCCATTAAATAATAAAGGAGTAAATAACAAACATCACGAGTGAAGAGGGGAAGAGGAGAGTGTTACAGCACTAGTCACAGGGCATAAGGATTTTTGCGGATGCAAGCTTAAATGAGCACAAAAAAAAGAGAGAAAGAGAGAAGGGGAGGGACTAAAATGTATTTTTTTTTTTCTTCTCTCCCTTATTATTTACACACTAATTAAAACTTAAATTCACAAGCACTATGAATTCAGAGGGGAAGAGGAAAGTGTATTCCCCTTTTCACTATTCAAGGGGAAAAAGGAACACATGCACAACTTAATAATTAATGAATTTACAGTAATTTATGACACGGAATTAGAACAAGGGGGAAACTCACTTCATAATTTTTTTTTTAACTACGCATGCACATGGGGGGAAGGAACTGGAGTAAATTAATATTGAGGAGTGAGGGGGGGATGAATCACAGATTGAGGGAAAGGGCAGGAGAGAATAACGGGGGGGAGGGAGAAAGGAGGAAGGAGGAAGAGGAAATCCTTCCTCCTTTTTTTTTTCTTCTCTTGTTTTGGGGTTGTTAATTTATAATATGTAAATTACGGATGGTGGGATAGGTGGGATCATTGTGGAATTATGTAATTTGATGTCTTTGTTTTTTGGGTTGAATGAAGGGGTATAGCATGTTGTATAACTGGTGTAAACATATAAATGAAATAAAAATTTTGATTATTAAAAAAAAAAAAATCACTGCTCCCGAAAAAACGTCCGTTTTTAAAAGTTTTTTTGCATTGATACATGTCCCCTGGGACAGGACCCGGGTCCCCAAACCCTTTTTAGGACAATACCAAGCAAATTATCCTTTAAAATTAGCACTTTTGATTTCCAACGTTCAAGTCCCATAGACGTCAATGGGGTTCTAACGTTCGTGCAAATTTTCGGTCCGTTCCCAGGTTCTGGTGCGAACCGAACGGGAGGTGTTCGGCTCATCCCTATTCCTGTTCACTCTACCAGGAGCTGCGAGTCAGGGGCGTAAGAGAGGCCTCCCTCTGCATATCGGGCTAATCCACCAGGTATGTGACAAAATATTGGAATGTTCCAAGCCTGAGGCTACAATGACAAATAACATCAATCAATTTTAGTATAAGTTACCTGCATTCAGAAAATGAACATGGTTACATCAGACTTGACAAGGGTATTGAAGATGACCTCTGTTGTTAGAACACGGGCATCTTCTGGTGCCCTATGTCTTACTGTTGCTAGGACACTGTAGGCTCTCAAGGAACTCTCCTAGCATCTTCCATTACTAGAATGCAGGCAACTTCTCAAGGTAGTGTCCTCTGATACTAGGACAGAGGCAGCTATTGCCACCATTGCTAGGACACCTTCAGAAGTAAGCCTTCTAGCATCTTTTTGTTGCTAGGACACAGACAACTCTTGCACACTATAAATACGTATACAATATGACACACATTTACATTTGGATAAAATATGGCCCTACAAAGACAGGGTTCTGGACACACTTGGGGGCTCAGTGGCATGTCTGAAGGTCTGAAATAGACCAGAGGAAACTATGTTGGTGATGTTAGCTTGAGCATACACAGGGCCAGCTAGAACAAAATTCTTGAAGCCACATCGGATACTAGGCCATCCTTTGGGAGCATGGCAAAATTACATATGTGAAGTAGCTTCCTGGTTGTCCAGAGAATTTAGAGTGATGGACCCAGTGAAGTACTTTTCCCTAGAAAATAAGAGGCATAAAGGATTGATCTGGATGAACCTGCACCCACCTGTGTCTTTAATAACCACTGACAGTGGAAAAGGTCATGTATAATAGCAGAATAATATCACTATTATACATGACATTCGGATCTCACAGAACTGCTACTCAAGATGTCTGATAGTTTGTACACACACAGAATCAGGCAGTGATCTGTCATTTGCAAAGAAACTAGTGTTGGTCACTGTAATGGCAGATTAACATCATCATGGGCCACTCATCATGAATGACGTGGATCTACCTCACTGGAACATGTGATTGATGTTGGATTTCCATTATTTATTTCTTATAGTTTTGTTGTTTTTTTTTTTTTTACATATTATTTTTGTGAATTAGTATTGAGGGGTAACATGTGCCTAACACTCATTTCCCTATACTGTCCCCCCCGAAGAGCCCCTTTGTTGTGCTGCCTCTTTAAGAGAATAAAACAGCATGGGGTTTCCCTAAAAAACTAAGTATACTAAGTATTATCGACCGCTCTCCTCACCCAGGCCATCTCATCCCCCACAGTAAGAATTACTCCCTAGGTAACACAGTTAACCCCTTGATCACTCCCTATATTTAACCCCTTCCCTGCCAGTGACATTTACATTGACATTTACACAATAATCAGTGCATTTTTATTGCACTGATCACTGTATAAAAAATGCCAATGGTCCAAAAAATGTGTCCAAAGTGTCCGATCTGTATTGCAGTCCCAATAAAAATCACTGATTACTGCCATTACTAGTAAAAAAAAATTATAATAAAAATGCCATAAATCTTTCCCCTATTTTGTAAACCAATCAATATACGCTTATTGCAATTTTTATTATGAAAAATATGTAGAAAAATACATATCAGCCTAAACTGAGGAAAAAATTATATTTAACCAAAATTGCGGCTATTTATTATAGCAAAAAGTACAAGATATTGTGTTTTTTTTCAAAATTTCCACTCTTTTTTTGTTTATAGCACAAAAAATAAAAACCGCAGAGAAGACCGAATACCACCAAAAGAAAACTCTATTTGTGGGGAAAAAAGGATGTCAATTCTGTTTGTGTACAACACCGCACGACTGCGCAATTGTCAGTTAAAACGACGCAGTGCCGTATCACAAAAAATGGCCTGGTCATTGAGCAGCCAAATCTTCCGGGGCTGGTTAAATGCCCTTTTACTGTGGACTTTCATTGTTTATAACCTTTGCATTTATCATTGCTTGTTTGGTAGATCTTGGGACATAGAGTTGACAAAGATTGGCAGTGTGTCTGTATAGCCAATGCACAGCTGACATCACCAGACACCACTTGTCTTTTGCTCTCCCCCTTGATCCTATTCATATATGCTTTTGAAACCTTTGAATTGCTATGACCTTGAAGGCATATCATTTACACTGTGCAAATTGATCTGGGTGTGTCTGTGTACCAGTTGCAACATTGTTCTTAAATATTCTATATTATATGTAGTCTGCCTCTATATTAATTTTTTGATACCAATAAACGTTTTGATACTAAAAGGAGAAGACCGCTGTTTGCCCAACCCCTTCTGCCCATTCAAACTTTTTGGGTATTTTTCCCACCAACCATTTTTGTCCTCACTCTGAATGTACTGAGTGATACACTCACTCATTACCTTGGTCCTATGAGATTATCTGAACCCTCCTCCTTTATCACAGAATGTAAACAAAAGCTCCAGGGAACCCAGGTGACCAAATATAGCCATGACCATATTTGGTCAATGATGTTACCCAGGGACCTCAGCGCTGTCGTTTATATTTCAGCAGCACAAGGGACCTGTCATTTTTTATGGAAATTTTTGTTTTGGCAGTGGTTCTACATTGTAAGGTATTATTTATTGTGATTGACATGGATCTACATCACTGGATGATTAATTCACATTGGAATAATATTGGAGGACACAGTTATTTTTTTTTGTTCTTTTTTTGGACTTTTTGTACTGTATTCTTGTTTTTATTTAATACAATATGTCACAAAAGCGAGTACACCACTCCACATTTTTGTAAATATTTTATTATAGCTTTTCATGTGACAACACTGAACAATTACACTTTGCTACAATGTAAAGTAGTGAGTGTACAGCTTGTATAACAGTGTAAATTTGCTGTCCCCTCAAAATAATGCAACACACAGCCGTTAATGTCTAAACCGCTGGTAACAAAAGTGATTACACCCCTAAGTGAAAATGTCCAAATTGGGCCTAAAGTGTCAATATTTTGTGTGGCCACCATTATTTTCCAGCACTACCTTAACCCTCTTGGGCATGGAGTTCACCAGAGCTTCACAGGTTGCCACTGGAGTCCTCTTCCACTCCTTCATGACAACATCACGGAGCTGGTGGATGTTAGAGACCATCACCTTTACCCTAAGCTTCTTTAGCAAGACAGTGGTTGTCTTGGAGGTGTGTTTGGGGTCATTATCATAGATTGTCCTGTGGCCCAGTCTCCAAAGGGAGGGGATCATGCTCTACTTCAGTATGTCACAGTACATGGTGGCATTCATGGTTCCCTCAATGAACTGTAGCTCCCCAGTGCGGGCAGCACTCATTGCGCCCCAGACCATGACACTCCCACCACTATATTTGACCTCTAGGCAAAGCACATGTCTTTGTACTCCTCCCCTGGTTGCCGCCACACACACTTGGCACCATCTGAACCAAATAAGTTTATCTTGGTCTCATCAGACCACAGGACATGGTTCCTGTAGTCCATGTCCTTAGTCTGCTTGTCTTCAGCAATCTATTTGCAGGATTTCTTGTGCATCATTTTTAGAAGAGGCTTCCTTCTGGGACGACAGCCATGCAGACCACCTTGGTGCAGTGTGCGGCATATAGTCTAAGCACTGACAGGCTGACCCCCCCACCCCTTCAACCTCTGCAGCAATGCTGGCAACATTCATACGTCTATTTCCCAAAGAAAACCTCTGGATATGACGCTGAGCACGTGTACTCAACTTCTTTGGTCGATCATGGTGAGGCCTGTTCTGAGTGGGATCTGTCCTGTTAAACCACTGTATGGTCTGGTCCACCATGCTGCAGCTCAGTTTCAGGGTCTTGGCAATCTTCTTATAGCCTAGGCCATCTTTATGTAGAGCAACAATTCTTTTTTTCAGATTCTCAGAGAGTTCTTTGCCATGAGGTGCCCTGTTGCTAACAAAGCAAACAGAATATTGGCATGCATTAAAAAGGGGATTAACTTAATAGATAAAGCAGTATTTCTCCCACTCTAAAAGACCCTGGTCCAGCCACACCTGGAGTATGCTGTTCAGTTTTGGGCACCAGTCCTCATGAAGGATGTGCTGGAAATGGAGCGAGTACAGAGATGGTCAACAAAACTAATAAAGGTGTATAAAGGGATGATGCTGTACTATAATTTACTTAAATAAATGTGAACCAAATAAACCATAAATATAAAAACACAGTTGCAAGTAACAATGAGTGCTAGATATAGTGAATAAAATGGTGTAACAAAAAGTCCAATAAATCTTGTGTCACGTGCAGCATACACATAACCAAAAGTGACTGGTGTCTCTTGTTTCAGTGCAGAAAAACACACAACCCAAAACATGAGTGACTGGTATCTCTTCCTTCAGTGCGGTGACACCTCTGTGCTTGATGGCCTCTCACCTTACAGCTGTGAAATAACAGCCTAAGTACACATAATTGTTGGGCCTCCCATGGCTAAAATGGACAATTCAGTGTATACCACGACTGATAGTTTTCCAAAATGATTACTCTTGGCTCCCTCTGGGTAATGGTACTCCTAGATAGGGTCCCTCCACAGGGTGGATATTCATAGTGTGGACTGGGGGTGCCAGCAGGAAACTCCAATGTCATATGTATGAAAGAAAAGAGTGCCCAAAAAGTGTAGTAATGTTTTTAAAAGGCTTTAATAAAAAAAAAAACAGCTGAGTATTACTCACATTTAAAACGACAAATAGTAGCCAAAAGCCCACAAGCAGCGAGTTTGTACTCCAGTGTCACTTCCGATGTGCGTATCAGAACCAATCTCGGAGCAAATCGTCATGGTCACGTGACTTCATTGGGGGTTTCACATTTTGTTTATGCCACGGATTAGCATATCGGTGCTTGCAGCTATTTTGTGTTTTTTATTTAGTGATAGCGCAAGAGCACCCTATACACTCTAAAACTAATAAAGGGACTTGAGGATATTAGTTATTGAGAAAGGTTACGAGCACTGAACTTATTCTCTCTGGAGAAGAGACGCTTGAGAGGGGATATGATTTCAGTTTACAAATACCGTACTGGTGACCCCACAATAGGGATAAAACTTTTCCGCAGAAGGGGGTTTAAGAAGACACATGGCCACTCATTAAAATTAGAAGAAAAGAGGTTTAACCTTAAACAGTGTAGAGGGTTCTTTACTGTAAGAGCAGCAAGGATGTGGAATTCCCTTCCACAGGTGGTGGTTTTAGCGGGGAGCATTGGTAGTGTCAAGAAACTATTAGATAAGTACCTGAATGACCACAACATACAGAGATATACAATGTAATACTGACATAAAATCATGCACATAGGTTGAACTTGATGAACTTGTCTCTTTTTTCAACCGCACCTACTATGTAACTATGTATGTTGAACGTCCAGTGACCAGTATGAGAGAGTGAGAGCGATAACCCTAAATTAAACAAACATGCTCCCCATTTACACCTGAGACCTTGTAACACTAACGAGTCACATGACACTGGGGAGGGAAAATGGCTAACTGGGACCAATTTGGACATTTTCACTTAGGGGTGTACTCACTTTTGTTGCCAGCGGTTTAGACATTAATGGCTGTGTTGAGTTATTTTGAGGGGACAGCAAATTTACACTGTTATACACGCTGTGCACTCACTAATTTACATGGTAGCAAAGTATCATTTCTTCAGTGTTGTCACATGAAAAGATATAATAAAATATTTACAAAAATGTGAGGGGTGTACTCACTTTTGTGATACACTGTATTTACATTTTTGGAATGAGTAATAAGGTGTACACTGTACTTACTCTGTACATACTATGCATCCCTTATGCATTAACCTGGAGTGTGGGGGGTGAATATCTGGGGGACAGGATATGGGAATGATGGTGTGAGGTTTCCCCTAAAATTTATATCAGGCCTTTATTTAGACTTGCAGCCCGAGTAGCCAGGAAAGGCAAGGTTGTGAGCATGTACTTCCCCATTTGAACCATACTAGACCACATAACTTCAACATTGGGAGGGTACCTTGCAAGTAGAATAGTGAAGCTTCCCCCTTGCAAGCACCCTGTCCCCATGTTGAGAGGATAAAGTCCTTATCCCCACATCTGGCCATGAAGAGGATGTGAGGGATTGCAGGGGAGATATATCATAATCTGGAAGTTTGCTTTGTAAATATGCGGCCCCCAGATATCTGCCCTTCCAGGGAAATGAATATGAGATACATTGGTACTCCTTGTTACTAATTCCAAAAGAAATGTTACAAGTAAATAAAAACATAGAAATAGTAACAAAGTAATTTAACCACTCCCAGACCGTGCTATAGCCAAATGACAGCTACACCGCAGTCATCCAGTTCTGGGAATGTCGTCATATTAAATCCTCCCAGAGCCGCGCCCCCTGCGCACCCGATGCAGTGTGAACCCGCTATGCTCTGAGATCGCTGTGTCTTTTGGACACAGATAATCACAGATTGGGTAAGGAGCCAATCACAGTGGCTCTTTAACAAATCATCAGCTGTGTTCAATCACAGCTGATCACGATGTAAACACACTTGCTGGTTTTTGGCATTCCTTTCCTCACGCTTTCCCAGTGTGAGGTGAGGAGAGAGCCGATAACTGGCTAGTGTGAAAGGGGACATCTGTACAGATAATCAGGGCACTGTCCATCAGTGTCCTGATTATCAGTGCAGCCCCAACAGCGCTAATCAGTGCTGCCTATCAGTGCCTATCAGCAATGCCAATCAGTGCCCATCAGTGCTGCCAATCATTGGCCATCAGTTCTGCCAATCAGTGCTGCATGACCACGCAATTGTCATTCAAAATGCAACAGTGCTAAAAGCTTAACATTGACCTGGGCAAGAAGGGGGTAAATGTGCAAGTGGTTAAAAAAAAAGTTCCACCCCAAAAAGTTAAATGTCCCTTTATGTAAATCATTGTCAATCATGATGACCTGCCACCTGACAACCAATTGGATAACAATACTTCCCCACAACTACTCCCATCCCAAATGACAGTGCTCCTAGATGGTGTTTGCAAAGCAGCTAGGGATCATGGAAGATATCATTGATCAAATATAGTCATGACCATATTTGGTCATTGATATTGTCTGTGGTCCCCAGCTGGTTTGTTTACCAATAACAGTCGTCTGTGAATCTGTCATTTTTCAGTGGCAGTGCCAGCCCAGAAAATGCAGCTGTGATCTTGTGTTAGGTCATAGACCACATATGGTCATGACCATATTTAATCAATGACAAAACTCAGAATTCCTAGTTGGGTTGTTTACAAGCACCAACTGGCCAGGGATCTGTCATTTTGTAGTGGAAGGGCGTCGGGGTAACATTGTTGGGATGTGGGTCATCGTGACTGAATTGGGTTTACATGGCTGGGCTTTTAACACTTTCTGGGAATGAGTAAAAAAGGGTTAATTAATGTACACTGTACTCCTTCCCCTAGGAGTAGCATCATATGAGGACAAACCCTAACATCTATGTTTGAAGTTAGTATGTGGGGATAAGGACCTCCCAACGAGATGTGGTGCCTTTCAAAGGGGATTGCTCAATGTTGCATGAAAGCATGCATGGATAAGGGTTACATATGAATTTTAAGAAGAACCGAAAAACTGTTTTCGATTTCTATTTGTAAATGTCACTTTTAAAGGGTTAGATCGTACTGTTCCAAAACTTCACATGCAGCTTTAAGATACCCACAAGCAACTTATTTAAAGGATATGGGTCCTTTCAATGTTGCCCTTTAGGTAATTAAATGGTAATTTATTCAATTTTTGCATTTCATGCCTCCCATAGCATTGTCCAGCTGCTATTTTTAACAATAGCTAGCAAATTACCCTTGAAAAAGGCCAGAACAAAATAAAAAGCTTTGCCTCCCATAGACTTTTAAAGGGTTTGCTGCTATGTTTGGGTTTCAAACTTTCTACTGGGTTCCCTGAGCCTCCAGCAACCTGAATTTTGTTAGGTTCGCTCATGTATAATCTTCACTTCCTTCACTGAGATAAGTAAATATTTTTTGTGCTGTTTAACCGTTCTCTACTGTCAGCTTATTTTTTTATATAAACCTGTGCAACACACAAGTTATGTCTCTGTTTAGTGAGAGGTAGAGGGGATAGTATTGTCAGGAGCAAAAATGTGTTATTGATCTAAATCAGCTGTAAATTAAAGACCCTGTGTAGGAGTCCAAACTGTTTTATGTGCCAATTAAAGTAAATGAATAATGTATTTGCTTCTGAGTAAGGATGAGCCGAACACCCCCCAGTCCGGTTCGCACCAGAACATACGAACAGGCAAAAAATTTGGAAGAACAGGCAAACACTGTTAAAGTCTATGGGACACGAACATGAAAAATCAAAAGTGTCCATTTTAAAGGCTTATATGCAAGTTATTGTCATAAAAAGTGTTTGGGGACCCGGGACCTGCCCCAGGGGATATGTATCAATGCAAACATTTTTTTTAAAAACGGCTGTTTTTTCGGGAGCAGTGATTTTTTTTAATGCTTAAAATGAAACAATAAAAATGAAATATTCCTTTAAATATCATGCCTGGGTGGGTGTCTATAGTATGCCTGTAAAGTGGCACATTGTTCCCTTGTTTAGAACAGTACCACAGCAAAATTACATTTCTAAAGGAAAAATTGTCTTTTAAAACTGATCCGGCTGTAATGAATTGTCGGGTCTTGGCAATATGGATAAATATAGAAAAAAAGGCCATGTGTCCCCCCCCCCGTCCATTACCAGGCCCCTTGGGTCTGGTATGAATATTAAGGGAAACCCTGAACCAAAATGTAAAAAAAAAAAAATTGTGTGGGGGTCCCCCCAAAATCCATACCAGGCCCTTCAGGTCTGATATGGAAATTAAGGGGAACCCTGCGCCAATTAAAAAAAATGGCATAGGGCCCCCCCAAAATCCATACCAGACTGTCATGGTTATGCAACAGAGTTTTGTCTATCAGCTTACCTGTCTCCATGTGTTCATCTCTAAAGACCAGCTGACTCTCACCTGACTGCTTTTACTAACTCTCCTCTAGCATGGCTCCACCCCAGCTCCTATCAGAGAACTCTATATTTACCTCTGCACTGCAGGCCAGCCCTGCTGATCAACCTTCGTGTGTTTTTTCTTCCTGTTCCTGCCTGCTGTGTGCTCTACATTTGTTTCTGTAAGGCTCCATTCACACTAGCGCGTTTTTTGATGCATTTTGCATTTTGCAGAAATGCACGGGAATTTTTTAACATGGGTTCCTATGGAACATGTTCACATCAATGCCTTTTTGTTTCTCTGCATTTTTGGAAAGGGTCGGGGACTTTTTTTCATGCAAAAAGCAGCGTTTTGCATGTAATGGATTTCAATGGACAAGCATCAAAAACGCAAGTGCACCGTTTTTGCAGCGTTTTTGCAGCGTTTTTGATGTGTTTTTTTTTTTTTTTTTTTTTTTAGACTGTAAAAAAAACTGTAAAAAAAAAAAAAACGCAAAACGCAAATCGCGGCAAAAACGCGGCAAAAACGCGGCAAAAACGCTGCTCAAAAACGTGGCAAGCATGAAAAAAAAACCTCCAAAAACGCTCAAAAGCAACATGCATAGGTGTGAATCGAGCCTTACCGACCTTGGCGTGTTCTCTACTATTCCTGTCTGCTCGTGACCCTGACCTTTGGCGTGTCCCTGACTATCCCTGTTTGCCTGTGACCCTGAACATTGGCGTGAACTCTGTTGTCCTTGGAGCCAGTTGCAGCCCAGTCCATCCTCACCACTAGAGGCTCTGGTGAACACCTGCTGACTCTTAGACTCCGTGCCCCAGGGAATCCTACGCTCTAACCCTGGTGGGATCCATGTTGGTGTTCCAGCGGCCCTGCCTTCCTTACCACCCGGACTCCCATCCGCAGCAGTCAGCCATAGGGTCCACTGCCTTGCGGTGCACTCCTGATCCCAACGGTGTGCATCTGTCACCTAGCCTCAAGGTGACCTGACAGTTTGATCAGCCATGGATCCAGTTGACATGTCGCTTCCTGCAGCCGATCCATTGCAGGGCATAGTTCGCAGACTCGAGGCCCAGGAATCTAATCAGACTCAGGTGATGCGATTCCTTAAGGATCTGGCTTCCCACTTCAAGCAGCTCCAGACCTCCTTGGGAAACCCGAACCTGCAGCCTCAAGTACAATCAGCACAAGGAGAGGAGGCGCCTCTAAGTGCAGTATTAAAACCAGATTTATTAAAAAAACTCTGTGCAAAACACTCACATTTTGTAGAATAACATTAGGCATGTAATGTGACTAAAAGTCCAGGAGGAGAGGGGTCCGTCAGATCCGTCACAACTAGCGCTGAGTCCTGCTGTGCGTGCGGCTGTGCCTGAACACCGCTGAAGCCGGCCGCGGTGATGGAGTTCCAGAGCGAGGCCTGGGACGCTGATGGAAGGCAGGCGCGGAGCTGTGACGTCACTGGAATGCGACGCGTTTCGTGAGCGTGCGGGCTACGATGGCACGGTAGCCGCGCTCCTTCATCAAAGCTACAGATGAAACGAGGAAGTGGTTTAAGAAGAGAATGGGGGCGGGGACTGGAGAGAGAAGGGGAGGGAGGAAGAGCGGATTGACAAGAACACAGGGAAGGAGGGGGGGGAGAGGAGGACGGAGAATAATGGCTATGTGTCTGGTTTATCCAAAGAAATGACAAGGTGTGTGTTAATATATAGAGAAGTATATGTGTAAATAAAATAAAATAAAGATGGATATTAGTAAGGATGAATTTAATTAAAGATAAAAATGAAATTAAATAAATAGTAAGTATGAGAAATGGAAAAAAAAAAAAAAAAAAATGAAAGAGAGAACAAAAAAGAAGAAAAATAGACGTGATACGTCAGAGTAATTATAGAAGACTGATGATGATAATAATAGATGCTAATAGGGGTAAATAAGATTAAATGGGGGTATTATTGTATCATGAGATGATAATTTAGGAAGAAGATATACGATATATATAAAAAAGAGAGAAGAATAATTTCTCGAGGTCATAAAAAACTGCTGATTAGCCCTAGATCACATATGTGTGATAAATTAAATGGGATAATGAGCATTACTGTAATAATTAAAAATTAGAAATTGAGATTATTAATACATCTATATACATATACACATATGTGCATATATGTGCACAGGTATGTATTCAGTCAGATGCATGCGCACGCATAAGCGGACCCACTACCGAGTGGCTCTCATGCATGCGCCGCTCATAACAATAACAACATTAAGGTAAAAAGAGAGTTTTTTAGTCACATTACATGCCTAATGTTATTCTACAAAATGTGAGTGTTTTGCACAGAGTTTTTTTAATAAATCTGGTTTTAATACTGCACTTAGAGGCGCCTCCTCTCCTTGTGTTCTCTCTGCAGATTGTTGGGGCTTAGGTTCAGCTCTTCCAGGAAGGCAGCCATTTGTGTGGACTTTGAAAACTTTTCAGAACGTTGTATTGAGTCCCCTTCTTTTTCCCATACAGACTTTTTATGGATTTTATCAATCATCACCTCCTGTTATTCACATAATGGGTACATAGGAATGCCTAGCAATTTTGCGCCTTTACTTGCCTCAAGTACAATCAGCAGCTGCACCTATCACACCAGTCGCAGCCACACATTCATATTTACTGCCAGCTCCGTCCCATTTCTCTGGGGACTCCAAGGCCTGCAGGGGCTTCCTCAGCCAATGCACCATTCATTTTGAGCTCCAGCCTCAAAACTTTCTGTCTGATCGGGCTAAGGTAGCCTATATCATTTCCCTCCTCTCTGGTGAAGCTTTAGCTTGGGCTGCCCCCCTGTGGGAGAAGAATGACCCGGTGGTTTCCAGCCTGTCTGACTTCTTGAAGCTTTTTTGTAATATCTTCAAGGAGCCGTATCCTCACAGCTGAATTAAGCTGAAACAATGAGGCGCTGGTCGCAACCTTTTTACATGGCCTCTCTGACCGAGTGAAGGACGAATTAGCAGGAAGAGCCATCCCCGCCAGTCTGGACGATGTAATTTCCTTGTGCAATCAGACTGACATTCGTTTCCAGGAGAGGTCCCTAGAAAAAAGACGCCAGCACCCCCTAGGTCCTAGTCAGCCACAACTCTTCTCGTGTCGCCCTGTGGAGCATCCTCTGCCTGCTGAGGAACCTATGCAGCTGGGCCGGACCAGACTAACCCCCGAAGAACGTGCTAGACGCAGAACTCTGGGCTTGTATCTTTATTATGGGGGCAAGGGTCATTTTCATGACTCCTGCTCGCTTCGTCCGGGAAATGCTCGGGTCTAATACATTTAGAAGGTGGAGTATTGGACCCAGAAACATCACCTTTTCGTCTTCTTCTTCCGGTGTTCCTCCATGTAGGCCCTTCTCCCCAATCGGTCCTAGCATATCTGGACTCCTGGGCTGCCGGCAATTTTATGGACTGGAGAACTGCTTCTTCTTTGAAGATTACCCTTTCTCCCCTCGCTACACCACTGGTAGTCTCAGCAATTGATGGCACTGTGCTCCCAGGGGGCCCTATCCGTTTCCAGATGCTACCTATTAGGATGTCGGTAAGGATACTCCACCAGGAGTGGATTTCCTTCCTCATTCTACCCAAGGCCTCTACCCCCATTGTATTGGGCCTTCCTTGGCTACAGCTCCACTCTCCACATGTGGACTGGGTCTCTGGGCAGATCCTGGCTTGGGGTCCTTTGTGTTTCTCATCCTGTCTTCTCAAGGTGGTCCCCAAGGAGAGACTTCCCATAGCTACCACATCCGTATCTTCTGATCTTCCCGCGGCATACAGCGATTACCAGGATGTGTTCTGTAAGAAGTCTGCTGAGGTGCTTCCTCCCCACAGATCTTTTGACTGTGCCATTGACCTTGTCCCTGGAGCAACTCTACCCAGGGGTCGTACCTACCCTCTGTCCATTCCAGAGACCCAGGCCATGTCTGAGTATGTCGCCGAGAATCTGGAGAGAGGTTTTATCTGGAAATCCTCATCGCCTGCAGGAGAGGGTTCTTTGGCGTTGCTAAAAAGGATGGTACCCTCAGACCCTATATCGACTATCGAGGGTTAAATGAAGTGACTATCAAAAATCGATACCCCTTACCTCTAATATCTGAGCTATTTGACAGGTTGAAGGGGGCTTCCATTTTCACCAAGTTGGATCTCAGAGGTGCATACAATCTCATTAGAATACGGGTAGGTGACAAATGGAAGACTGTGTTTAACACTAGGGATGGGCATTACGAATACCTGGTTATGCCTTTTGGTTTGTGTAATGCTCCAGCTGTGTTCCAGAACTTTGTCAATAAAATCTTCAGGGATCTACTATATCAGTTTGTTGTCATCTATCTGGATGACATTCTCATCTTTTCTGAAAATCTGCTTGCTCACAGAAACCATGTCCGCACCGTACTTCAGCGCCTTAGAGAGAATAATCTCTATGCCAAGCTGGAGAAGTGTTCCTTTGAATGTCCTGAGGTCCTGTTTCTGTGATGTTTTGTTTCTGTTTGGGTCTTCGCATGGATCCCGGAAAGGTCTCGGCCATTACCAACTGGCCCCTTCCTGCTAGCCTCAAGGCCACACAGCGCTTTCTTGGCTTCACAAATTATTATAGGCAGTTCATGAGGAATTACTCTTCCATTGCCGCACCTAATATCGCTTTAACCAAGAAGGGTGCGAATGCCAAAGACTGGCCTCCCGAGGCTGTCTCTGCGTTTCACGATCTGAAACAGGCCTTTGTTTCTGGACCTCTCTTGAGGAGACCAAATCCTGAGGACCCATTTTTTATTGAAGTAGACGCTTCTTTGATTAGGGGTGGGAGCTGTGCTTCTTCAGTTCTTTGAGAAGAGACATCAACCATGTGTGTTCTTCTCCAAAAAATTTTCTCAGGCAGAGAGAAATTATGGCATTGGTGATCGGGAACTTCTCGCAATTAAATTGGCGTTGGAAGAGTGGCGTCATCTCTTGGAGGGTTCCCCTCACTCCATTACGATCTTTACTGATCACAGGAATTTACAATACCTACAGAATGCTAAATGTCTGAACCCCAGACAGGCCAGGTGGAGTCTCTTCTTTTCTCGTTTTAAATTCACGATTACGTACAAACCTGGTCCCTGCAACGGTCGGGCTGATGTGCTCTCTAGGTCATTTGACACTTTGGACGAGGAGTCCACCCCTGATCATGAGCCGATCATTCCGACCTCATGCATTGTTGCCCATTCTACCACCCTGGAATCAAAAATTCCTCCTGGCAAGACCTTTGTTCCCACGGAGCTAAGAGCTAAGATCCTTCGTTGGGGACATGATTCCAAGGTGGCAGGTCATGCTGGGTTCCTCCGATCCTTCAGTCATCTCCACTGGTGGCCTAACCTCCACTCGGATGTTAAAGATTACGTTAAGGCTTGTCATGTCTGTGATCAGTCTAAATCTTCCACACAGCCCCTGCTGGTCTTCTCATGCCCTTGCCCATTCCTAAGGAGCCCTGGTCTCACATTGCCATGGATTTTATCACCGTTCTTCCACTGTCGGAGAATAATACAGCCATTTGGGTGGTAATCAATCGGTTCTCCAAGATGGCTCATTTTGTTCCTTTTCCTGGTCTCCCTTCTGCCTCTGCCTTGGTTCCCATGTTTGTACGAGAGATTTTCTGCCTTCATGGTGTTCCTTCCCATGTCGTTTCGGACAAGGGTGTTCAGTTTACATCCCGTTTTTGGAGAGCCTTTTGCAAATCCATCAACTTCCTCTTCCTATGACCTGTTCTTCCGACATTCCAGCCTTGGCTACTGTTCAGGAATCATTCAATTCCATGTGGGCTGATGTTCATGATACCCTCCAGAAAGCTGCAAACAAATTCAAGAATTTTGCTGACCGTCGCAGGCCTTCTCTTCAGCCAGGAGACAAAGTCTGGCTCTCCACCAGGAACATTAAACTCCGGGTTCCTTCTCTCAAATTTGCCCCAAGATTCATTGGTCCGTACACCATAACTTCTAAACTGAATCTGGTTTGTTTCAAGCTCCAGATTCCCAAAAGCCTCAAAATCTGTAACTCCTTCCATGTTGCCCTTCTCTAGCCTTTAGTCCTCAATAAGTTCTCTCGTCCTCTCTCTTCCGCAGCGCCGGTCTCTGAGGATAATCAGGAGTATGAGGTTAGCCAAATTTTGGATTCCCGACTCTGTAGAGGCATTCTCCAGTACCTCGTGCATTGGAAGGGGTTTGGTTCTGAGGAGAGGTCGTGGATCAATGCTTCTGAGGTCTTTGCACCTCGTCTGTTGAGGAAGTTTCATTTGAAGTTCCCCTCTAAACCTGTTCCCAGGTGGGGAAGGGGGAGGCCTCGTAAGAGGGGGGTACTGTCATGGTTATGCAATAGAGTTTTGTCTATCAGCTTACCTGTCTCCATGTGTTCATCTCTAAAGACCAGCTGACTCTCACCTGACTGCTTTTATTAACTCTCCTCTAGCATGGCTCCACCCCAGTTCCTATCAGAGAACTCTATATTAACCTCTGCACTGCAAGCCAGCCCTGCTGATCAACCTTTGTGTGTTTTGGCTTCCTGTTCCTGCCTGCCATGTGCTCTACGTTTGTTTCTGTTACTGACTTTGGCGTGTTCTCTACTATTCCTGTCTGCTTGTGACCCTGACCTTTGGCATGTTCCCGACTATCCCTGTTTGCCTGTGACCCTGAACATTGGCGTGAACTCTGTTGTCCTTGTCTGCTTGTGGCCCTGACCTTGGCTTATTCCTTTACCATCCCTATCCTCCTGTTGCCTACTGTGGGTGTGAGCTGGGGGACCCTGGGGGTCGTGACCTGCAGCCAGTTGCAGCCCAGTCCATCCTCACCACTAGAGGCTCTGGTGAACAGCTGCTGGCTCTTAGACTCCGCACCCCAGAGAATCCTACACTCTAACCCCAGTGGGATCTGTGTTGGTGTTCCAGCGGCCCTGCCTTCCTTACCACCTGGACTCCCATCCGCAGCAGTCAGCTGTAGGGTCCACTGACTTGTGGTGCACTCCTGATCCCAACGGTGTGCATCTGTCACCTAGCCTCAAGGTGACCTGATGACCTGATACAGACCCTTCAGGTCTAGTATGGATTTTAAGGGGAACCCTGTGCCAAAATTTTAAAAAATGGTGTAGGGGTCCCCCAAAATCCATACCAGACACTTATCTGAGCATGCAACCTGGCAGGCCGCAGGATAAGAGGGGGCTAGAGAGCGCCCCCACCTCCTGAACTGTACTAGGCCACATGCCCTCAATATGGGGAGGGTGCTTTGGGGTCAGACCCCAAAGCACCTTGTCCCCGTGTTGATGGGGACAAGGGTCTCATCCCCACAACCCTTGCCTGATTGTGGGGGTATGCGGATAGGGGGCTTATCGGAATCTGGAAGCCCCCTTTAACAAGGGGACCCCAGATCCCGCCCCCCATGTGAATTGATAACGGGGTACATTGTACACCTACCACTTCACAAAAAAATGTAAAAATTGTAAAAAAGAAAAGAGACAGCTTGGGACAAGTCCTTTATTAAAAAATAAAAATGTCCAGCAATGTAAATTCACACCACCCAAGGGACCGATAAAAAAAAGCAGCAACAGTTCCGCCTAATTGGGAGGTTCCCGCTGAGTGATGCTTCTTTTGGGTGACTATTATATAGCTGAAGGCAGGGCCACCCAGTGATGTAAATGGGTGACCCTGCCCCCTCTGATGCCACGGGGGGTTCCCTGTGGCTTCCCTGTGGCGTCAGAGGGGGGTGGGGTCACCTTGTTGAAGGTGTTAATTAACATGGGGGCAGGATCTGGGGGTCCCCTTGTTAAAGGGGGCTTCCAGATTCTGATTAGCCCCCTGCTCGCATACCCCCACAACCACCAGGCAAGGGTTGTTGGGATGAGGCCCTTGTTCCCATCAACATGGGGACAAGGTGCTTTGGGGTCAGACCCCAAAGCACCCTCCCCATGTTGAAGGCATGTGGCCTGGTACGATTCAGGAGGGAGGCACTCTCTCATTCCTCATCCTCTCTTTTCCTGCAGCCTGCCAGGTTGCGTGCTCGGATAAGGGTCTGGTATGGATTTGGGGGGACCCCTACGTCATTTTTTTTTTAATTTGGCGCAGGGTTCCCCTTAATTTCCATACCAGACTTGAAGGGCCTAGTATGGATTTTGAGGGGACCCCCACACATATTTTTTTTTACATCTTTGGTTCAGGGTTCCCCTTAATATTCATACCAGACCCAAAGGGCCTGGTAATGGACTGGGGGGGGGACCCATGCCTTTTTTTTCAATGAGTTTTACCTTTATTGCAGAGACCCGACAATCCATTACAGCCGCGATCAGTTTTAAATGACAATTTTTCCTTTAGAAATGTCATTTTGCTGTGGTACTGTTCTAAACACGGGAAAATGTGCCACTTTACAGGTATACTATAGACACCCCCAGGCATGATATTTAAAGGAATATTTCATTTTTATTGTTTCACTTCAAACATTGAAAAAATCACTGCTCCCGAAAAAATGTCTATTTTTAAAACTTTTTTTTGCATTGATACATGTCCCCTGGGGCAGGACCCGAGACCCCAAACCCTTTTTATGACAATAACTTGCATATAAGCCTTTAAAATGAGCACTTTTGATTTTTTTATGTTAGTGTCCCATAGACTTTAACGGTGTTTCGGCGGCTTTCGAATTTGCCCTGAATTTGCACATTGTTCGTGTTCGCCAAACATCCGAACAACCAAAGTTTGGCCCAAACTTATGCTCGGGCCGAACCGTTCACCGTAAGTTCAACTCGAATATTGGGTATTCACCCGTTTAGCGAATCCCGAAAATTTTGGGGTGTTTGCGGCAAATTTAAGTGCCGCAGAATGCCCCATAATGCACTACGAGATCGCAGTGCATTGATGTCTGATGATTGGCCAAAGCATGCACCTGACCTGCATGCTTTGGCCAATCACAGCACTCTGCTGTGAGAGCCATAATTGGCCAAAAACAGGGTGCCTTTAAGCAATCATGGCTCAGGGGGCTAAGTCCACGCCCCACACTATATAAGGCTGCTTACACGGCGGCTGTATATAGTATTTATGAATGAGAGAAGTTAGCTAGAGGCAGGTTAGTTAGTGGCATGCAGGCAGTTTAGTATATATATATATATATATATATATATATATATATATATATATATATATACCGTATTTATCGGCGTATAACACGCACCGGCGTATAACACGCACCCAAGTTAAGGAGGGAATTTTAAGGAAAAAAACTTTTAGGAGTAAAGTTTAAGGAAGAAAAACTTACATTAAAATGCCCATCAATGCAGCGTTATCAGTGTCCATCTGCAGCCTTGTCAGTGTCAGTGCAGCCTTGCCCCAGTGTCCATTGCAGCCTTGTCAGTGCAGCCTTGTCAGTGCAGCTTTGCCCCAGTGCAGAATTGTCAGTGCAGCCTTGCCCCAGTGTCCATTGCAGCCTTGTCAGTGCAGCTTTGCCCCAGTGCAGCCTTGTCAGTGCAGCCATGTCAGTGCAGCCTTGTCAGTGCAGCAATGTCAGTGCAGCCATGTCAGTGCAGCTTTTCTCCAGTGCAGCTTTGCCCCCATGCAGCCTTGCCCCAGTGCAGCCTTGCCCCCCCGTGCAGCCTTGCCCCCGTGCAGCTTTGTGGGATCGCCGCGATCCCTGCCGTCATACACAGCCCTGTGTAAATTTAAATATGGCGCCGAGACTGCAGTGACTCGGCGGAGCGCTGATACACATAGCCGAGAGTCCTCGGGTTTTCTCGGCGCGGCTTACAGTCCCGCCCAGTTCCGCCCTATGGGCGGGACTGTAAGCAGCGCCGAGAAAACCCGAGGACTCTCGGCTATGTGTAGCTCCGCTCCGCCGAGTCCCTGCAGTCTCGGCGCCGTATTTGAATTTCCACACGGCTGTGTATGTAGGCGGCGATCGCGGCAATTGCCGCGATCGCTCCGATCACACCCAATTGGGGGGGGATCGGCCTATAACACGCACCCACGATTTTCCCCTGATTTTCAGGGGAAAAAAGTGCGTGTTATATGCCGATAAATACGGTATATATATATATATATATATATATATATATATATATATATATATATATAATGTAGTCAGTGTAGTGTAGACTATATATACAGTGCATTAATATATATACAGTATCTCACAAAAGTGAGAACACCCCCTCACAATTTTGTAAATATTTTATTATATCTTTTTATGTGACAACACTGAAGAAATCAAACTTTGCTACAATGTCAAGTAGTGAGTGTACAGCTTGTATAACAGTGTAAATTTGCTGTCCCCTCAAAATAACTCAACACACAGCCATTAATGTCTAAACCACTGGCAACAAAAGTGAGTACACCCCTAAGTGAAAATGTCCAAATTGGGCATGATTAGCCATTTTCCCTACCTGGTGTCATGTGACTCGTTAGTGTTACAAGGTCTCAGGTGTGAATGGGGAATAGGTGTGTTAAATTTGGTGTTATCGCTCTCACTCTCTTATACTGGTCACTCTAATTTCAACATGGCACCTCATGGCAAAGAACTCTCTGAGGATCTGAAAAAAAGAATTATTGCTCTACAAAAAGATGGCCTAGGCTATAAGAAGATTTCAAGACCCTGAAACTGAGCTGCAGCACGGTGGCCAAGACATACAGCAGTTTTACAGGACAGGCTCCATTTAGAACAGGCCTCGTCATGGTCGACCAAAGCAGTTGAGTGCACATGCTCAGTGTCATATCCAGAGGTTGTCTTTGGAAAATAAATGTATGGGTGCTGCTAGCATTGCTGCAGAGGTTGAAGGGGTGGGGGGTCAGCATGTCAGTGCTCAGACCATATGACACACACTGCATCAAATTGGTCTGTATGGCTGTTGGCCCAGAAGGAAGCCTCTTCTAAAGATGATGCACAAGAAAGCCCGCAAACAGTTTGCTGTAGACAAAGCAGACTAAGGACATGGATTACTGGAACCATGTTCTGTGGTCTGATGAGACCAAGATAAACTTATTTCATTCAGATGGTGTCAAGCATGTGTGGTGGCAACCAGTTGAGGAGTACAAAGACAAGTGTGTCTTGCCTACAGTCAAGCATTGTGCTGGGAGTGTCATAGTCTGGGTATGCATGAATGCTGCCAGCACTGGAGAGTTACAGTTCATTGAGGGAACCATGAATGCCAACATGTATTGTGACATACTGAAGCAGAGCATGATCCTCTCACTTCGGAGACTGGGCTGCAGGGCAGTATTCCAACACAATAACGACCCTTAACACACCTCCAAGATGACCACTGCCTTGCTAAAGAAGCTGAGGGACTGACCAAGCATGTCTCCAGACCTAAACCCTATTGAGCATCTGTGGAGCATCCTCAAATAGAAGGTGGAGGAGCGCAAGGTCTTTAACATCCACCAGCTCTGTGATGTCATCATGGAGGAGTGGAAGAGGACTCCAGTGGCAACCTGTGTAGTGCTTGTGAACTCTATGCCCAAGAGGGTTAAGGCAGTGCTGGAAAATAATGGTGGCCTCACAAAATATTGACACTTTGGGCCCAATTTGGACATTTTCACTTAGGGGTGTGCTCACTTTTGTTGCCAGCAGTTTAGACATTAATGGCTGTGTATTGAGTTATTTTGAGGGGACAGCAAATTTACACTGTTATACAAGCTGTACACTCACTACTTGACATTGTAGCAAAGTTTGATTTCGTCAGTGTTGTCGCATGAAAAGATATAATAAAATATTTACAAAAATGTGAGGGGTGTACTTTTGTGAGATACTGTATATACCATGTAGTATATATATATATATATATATATATATATATATATATATATATATATATATATATATATATAGTCAACCATCACTGCAGCCCTCCACCAGTCGGGGCTTTATGGCAGAGTGGCCCGACGGAAGCCTCTCCTCAGTGCAAGACACATGAAAGCCTGCATGGAGTTTGCTAAAAAACACCTGAAGGACTCCAAGATGGTGAGAAATAAGATTCTTTGGTCTGATGAGATCACAATAGAACTTTTTGGCCTTAATTCTAAGCGGTATGTGTGGAGAAAACCAGGCACTGCTCATCACCTGTCCAATAGAGTCCCAACAGTGAAGCATGGTGGTGGCAGCATCATGCTGTGGGGGTGTTTTTCAGCTGCAGGGACAGGACCACTGGTTGCAATCGAGGGAAAGATGAATGCAGCCAAGTACAGGGATATCCTGGTCAAAAACCTTCTCCAGAGGGCTCAGGACCTCAGACTGGGCCGAAGGTTTACCTTCCAACAAGACAATGACCCTAAGCACACAGCTAAAATAATGAAGGAGTGGCTTCACAACAACTCCGTGACTGTTCTTGAATGGCCCAGCCAGAGCCCTGACTTAAACCCAATTGAGCATCTCTGGAGAGACCTAAAAATGGCTGTCCACCAACGTTTACCATCCAACCTGACAGAACTGGAGAGGATCTGCAAGGAGGAATGGCAGAGGATCCCCAAATCCAGGTGTGAAAAACTTGTTGCATCTTTCCCAAAAAGACTCATGGCTGTATTAGATCAAAAGGGTGCTTCTACTAAATACTGAGCAAAGGGTCTGAATACTTAGGACCATGTGATATTTAAGTTTTTCTTTATTAATAAATCTGCAAAAATGTCAACAATTCTGTGTTTTTCTGTCAATATGGGGTGCTGTGTGTACATTAATGAGGAAACTTAAATGATTTTAGCAAAATGGCTGCAATATAACACAGAGTGAAAAATTTAAGGGGGTCTGAATACCTTCCGTCCACATTGTATATATATATATGTATACATTCAGTATACAGTGTATTGAAGTGGTTAAGGGGAACCCTATGACAGAATTAAGAGAAAAAAATGGCATGAGCCATCAGAGGGGTGCGGGGTCAACTGGTTATTTCAGCGGGGGGTGGCCCTGCCCTTGCCTATATAACAGCTGTCACCATGAAACGACAGCAGTCAGCGGATGCCTCCCATGGTGGCAGAGTATTTTAGTTTCTTTTTTCTAGATTTTGGGTCCGTTGGCGCCGTGATTAAAGATGAATGGACATTACACAATGTAAAACACATGAGAAAGATGCACCATTTTACAGACAGACTGGGACCCCTCAGGCACAATATTTAAAGGAATATTTCATATTTATTGTTTCACTTTAGGCATTATTAAAATCACTGCTCCTGAAAAAACAGCCTTTTAAAAAAAGTTTTTTTGCATTGATACATGTCCCCCGGGGCAGTACCCGGGTCCCCATACACTTTTTATGGCAATAACTTGCATATAAGCCTTTAAAATGAACACCTTTGATTTTTCACATTCGTGTCCCATAGACTTTAATGGTGTTCGCATGTTTGCACAAATTTTTGTCTGTTCACATGTTCTGGTGAGAACTGAATCGGGGGGGTGTTCGGCTCATCCCTACTTCTGAGTTTGTACAATTGTTCCTATACTGTGGGCCCTAAACTAAAGCAAAGAACATATCTGCAGAAATCTGAGATGCAGGTAACAATGGTAAGCTGGCTATACACGTATTCATTTTTTTTTTTATCAGGCAATGGGCTGATGAAAAAAATTTAAAAATTACAGAATTCCCCATCCACACAATCGAGGCTGCTGTCAGAACCGTCTAGCGCTCCTTCTCTTCCTTCCCATATCCCGGTTTTGGCATTCTCCTTGTCTGTCTGTCCACCTACAAGGTGATTGATGTGGCCAGATTCTGGGTGGAGACCAAACCTCATATAAGCCAGCCAAGCTTGCAGTCTCATGCTTGTGATAGAGTGTGTAATACCTAATCAAGTTTGTCTGCCTTGCTCTGCTATATTGGAGTTTCCTGTGTATGACCTCAGATTGGATTTTCACTATTCGTTGAAACTCTGCCTGCCTTTTACCTGGACTGTCTTTGAACCACTCTGCCTGTCTGCCAACCACAAGTACCTGTTTGCTTTGCACAGTTCGCATCTGCCCCAACATGGTGGCCAGGCACTATAGCATTGTGTAGTCCTGGGGCAACTGAGTACCGGTAGGTCTGCTTGCCTTACGGGAAAGCTATAAGTGAAAAACACAGAAGCTAGCTATAGTGTCTGACTACCTGCGTGAGAGGTAATCATGACAGCTGCACTGATGGTTAGAGCAAGATTATTCAACAAGCCCGTTTGAAATCTGTCATTAGATCGACTGGTCTCTGATGGGAACGTACGTAAAGGGATCAAAATTTGACCGGTCCTTGTTATACCGGCTGAATTTCATATCAATTTATGGCCAGGTTAAGCCTAGAAATAAGTTGGTTATAAAGGTTTTGGCAGGTAAAAGCCCCTAGTATAGGAACAGTTGTATACAGAAAGGAACAAATTATTTGCAAATTTGTTTAAACTCTTACAGCTGACTCATATTAAAGACATTTTTTGCTCTTCACAGTACTGACTCTTCCTTAACAGAGACACTGCTTTAAGGTGGCACACAGACATATCTATTTTACCAAAGATTTTGTAGTGTAATCCAGCTCTCAGTAACTTCTTTACACCGGATGCTTAAGAGAAAAAAGGGTTTAGAGTCCTATTCTGGACAACCACCCTTGGAATGACATATAACAGACGGCGATCATCTCACCACAGGTTGTCTCGTCATTATCTCACAGCTGATTCAGATAACAACACTTTATAATGTCTCTGCAAAATGCAGGCCGCTGGCCCCAGGTGCTTTGTGGTATATTATTTTTGTGTAGGAATGTCAGGGTAGATGTCAAAGTTAAATGAATAGGGAGATTTAGCAGTATAGTTTGACTTCCAGAATATGCTCTCCCAGCGCTCAAAACCTGAACTACCTTCATCACCACATAATGACTTTAAAGTAAGCAACTTAAATCCCCTCTTCTTTCTGTCTTACATTTGTGAGTCTTAAGGTGGCCATAGATAGCAAATATGATTGGACATGCAGGTCTTCAACAATTTTGGATACAAGTGTCCTCCTAAACATATCATCTGAGTGCTCATGTCATGTTTTAAATGGGAGTGATCAATTCTCCACCAGCAAATATTTGCAAAATTCACATTCTCCGCTTTATAAATAGACCCCTTAATGTTATATGTGGCCTGTCTGTGGAAGCAGCTACAAAGCCAATCTATTAACTCTGTACAGTTAAAAAAATAGGTCTTCCCCCACTCATATGCCCCGTACACACAGTCAGATTTTCCGACGGAAAATGTTCGATGGGAGCTTTTTGTCGGAAATTCGAACCGTGTGTAGGCTCCATCGGACATTTTCCATCGGAATTTCCATCACACAAAATTTGAGAGCTGGTTCTCAAATTTTCCGTCAACAAAATCCGTTGTCGGAAATTCCGATCATGTGTACACAATTCCGACGCACAAAGTTCCACGCATGCTTGGAATCAAGCAGAAGAGCAGCACTGGCTATTGAACTTCATTTTTCTCGGCTCGTCGTACGTGTTGTACGTCACCGTGTTCTTGACGTTCGGAATTTCAAACCAACTTTGTGTGACCGTGTGTATGCAAGACAAGTTTGAGCCAACATCCATCGGAAAAGAAACATGGATTTTGTTATCGGAATGTGCGATCGTGTGTATGTGGCAATAGGGGAAGATTTACTAAAACCGTTGCACACAGAATATAATGCAGCAATGCATAGTAACCCATCAGCTTGTTCGATTAAGCTTTGACAATAAAACCCACACTATTATTACCAAAAGTATTCATTTTTTAGTGCGTTTTCAGTTTTGCAGAAACACACTATAGTCCATTTAACATGGTTTCCTATGGGACACGTTCACATCTGTGCATTTTATGGAAAGGGCCAGGGACTTTTTTCTGGTTTGCGGTTCTATAGACTTCAATGGATCAAAAACGTGTATTGAAAAACACAAAATGCACCCGTAATATGCAAACTGCAACCTGCATAGGTGTGAACCATGCCTAAACATCCTTTTTGCTGTTAATTAACCTACACCACTTTGTCCTTGATAGGGGTGGGCGAACAGTTCAGTTTGAGCATGAGTTCGGCCAGAACATTGGCTGTTTGTTCATTCAATGAACACCCGAATTATCAGCGTGCTTGACCATTTGTTCAGCTCGCCGAATAACCACAATGCACTGCACCACTGCACAGTGCATTGGAAGCCCTGATTGGCTGAAGCAATGAAAGCTTTGCACAATCAGGGCACAGAGCACTGTCAGAGCCATGATTGGAGAAAGTAATGATGACTCTATCCAATCATGGCTCATTGCTTTTAGTCCCGCCCCATACTATAAAAGTATTCTTTCAATAGCAGCCATTTGTAGTGTGATATCAGCCTGGAGAGAGATATAACAGGGCTCTGTTCAGTGCAACTAGAGAGTTATTGTGCTATAGTGTGCTATTCTGATTCTATTGTCAGTGTAGAATATCAGTTTAGTGTGAATCTATAGTTGATAGTTCAGTCAGTGTGAGTGTAGTGACCATTCGTTTTTACATTGGTGTCAGTTTATTTTGTCAGGGCAGGTTTACTGCAGTATCGTTCAATGCATGTTTAATGCTGTATATTTCTGTGCATTAAGTGCTGTTTAACGCAGCATATTTCAGTGCCTTGCTGCACGTTTAACTCAGTATATTTCTGTGCATTACTGCATGTTTAACGCAGTATATTTCTGTGCATTAAATGCTGTATAGCACAGTATATTTCAGTGTGTTAGTGCACATTTAACACAGTATATTTCTGTGTATTATTTCATGTTTAATGCAGTATATTTTAGTGCATTATGTGCCATTTAACACAATATATTTCAGTGCATTAGTTCATGTTTAACACAGTATATTTCTGCGCGTTACTGCATGATTAATGCAGTATATATCAGTGGGTTAGTGCACGCTTAACTCAGTATATTTCAGTGCATTACTGTATGTATAACAGTAATTTTCGGTGGGCTATGTGACGTTTAACGCAGTATATTTTAGTGTGTTACTGCACGTTTAATGCAGTATATTTCTGTGCGTTAGTGCATGTTTAATGCAGTATATTTTAGTGCGTTACTGCACAATTAACACAGTATATTTCAGTGTGTTACATGTCGTTTAACGCAGTATGTTTCTGTGTATTACGTGCCATTTAACGCAGTATATTTTAGTGCATTACTGCCTGTTTAATGCAGTATATTTCTGTGCATTAGTGCATGTTTAACGCAGTATATTTCTGTGTGTTAGTGCATGTTAAACGCAGTATATTTTAGTGCGTTACTGAACGATTAACACAGTATATTTCTGTGCATTAGTGAACATTTAATGCAGTATATTTCTGTGCATTACGCGCTATTTAACGCAGTATATTTCAGTGCATTACTGCATGTTTAATGCAGTATAGTTCTTTGCATTATTGCATGTTTAACATAGTATATACCTGTGTGTTAGTGCACTTTAAACGCAGTATATTTCAGTGCGTTACTGCACATTTAATGGAGTATATTTCTGTGTGTTAGTGCATGTTTAACACAGTATATTTCAGTGTGTTATGTGCCATTTAACACAGTATATTTCAGTGTGTTACTGCATGTTTAACACAGTATATTACTGTGCGTTACTGCATGTTTAACACAGTTTACTTCTGTGCGTTAGTGCACATTTAACGCAGTATATTTCAGTCTGTTAGTGCACATTTAACACAGTATATTTCTGTGCGTTACTGGATGTTTAACACAGTATATTGCAATGTGTCAGTGCAGTTTTACTGCAGTATATTGTAGTGAGTGGAATGTGTCATTGTAGTCAGTACTCGGGTTAAAGTGCACAAACACCACTTTCCATTGATTAAAGTGCATCCATGTACACATTTCCACATATTTATTACATTTTGTTAAGAAGCACCCCCCCATCATGTCTGGGTGGCCAACAAGAGGGGGCAGACCTTCCCATGGCACTGTGAGGGGGCCAGCAGCATAAGTGTCCACAGGCAAAGGTGGACGTGGTCAGTTCTCAGGCAGGGCATCATTTGCTCTGTTCAGTGATGTTGCCTGTGCTATCCAGGCACAGCATGCAGAGGAGCTGGTGGACAGGTTTCCAAAACTATTCTCATCCTCCTCATCCTCAGTCACCCAAGCAGAGATTAGTGCACAGTCCACTGCAGCTGCCAGAGTGCCTAAATCTGCCTTCTTGTCCACAGCTGATCCTGCCATAGCTTCAGCATCAGGCATGGAGGAGCCAGCTGAGTTATTTGAACACAGCGTCAGCCACTTGGTCCTTGATGATGCACAGCCATCACTTGATTCATATGCTTGTTCTGAGGTTGGGAAAGGTAGGAACATGAGCCTACAGAGATGGGAGAACACTGGTACACAAATTGGCAGTCGTTCCCCCAGCTGCAGCGTATTGCCAAGTTGTCTCTAGTGGTAATGAGGATGGAGGAGATGAAGTCACTGACGCAACTTTGGTACCGGATAGAGCAGGGGAGGAAAGGGAGGGTGAGGCACAACCCCAACAAGGCAGCCATCATGGAAGAGTAGAGAGCAGCCACCCTATTCTATTACATTGTGGAGCTGTTATCACCTGGCCCAATTCTCACAGCTCAGCTGTCTGGGCTTTTTTGCACATGTGCAGCTGACCGCACTGTTGCAATTTGCAAACATTGTCTCAAGCACATCAAGGGTGGCAAAAACACCAGATATTTGGGTACCACATGCTTTTAACCTCCAAAAGGCATTTAACCTCCCACCACTCAGCTCGTTGGCAGGAGCACCTGAAAGCCACACAAAAGGGATGCAATTCTGTTCCTTCCCCTTACTCACCTCAGTCTACCCCACTATACCTCAGGCCCTCTCAGCAGCCTCCACTGACAGGGATTATGGTATAGTGCAGGGTATCCCAGGTCCCTAAGGCACATCTGTCAGTAGCACCCCACTAGCTGTAGACTATAGCCAGCAAATTTTTCTACCCCATCTGCTGCAGCAAAAAAAAATAATACAGTCACTGGCACCCACATGCCCAGCGTCTAAATGCAAGCTTGTAAAAGCTGCTTGCTTTACAATTTCTGCATTTCCATCTGGTGGATTCTGCCCCCTTCCATGAATTTTCTGAATGTGCTGTACCACAAAGGCAGGTTCCCAGTTGCTATTTTTTTTCACGTAAGGCCATTCCAGGTCTGTACCCACATGGAAGGCAATGTTGTGGCATTGTTGGGTAAGGCAGTCAGCCGCAAAGTCCACATTACTGCTGACATGTGGTCCAGTAAGCATGGTCAGGGATGATAAATTTCATTTACAGCACACTGGGTAACTCTGCTTGCAACTCGGAAGGATGCAGAACAGGGCTCAGTGCTGCAGCTTGTTGTCCTGCCACATCTCCATACAGCTAGTGGTGTTGATGCTAGATTTGTCAGCTCTACCTCCACCATGCCCTCCTCTGCTGAATTGTCCTTTGAACCACAAGTACCCCCTAAGCATTCAAGGGGCTATTCAATGAGTCAGGCTAAAAGGTGCCATGCAGTGCTTCAGTTAGTGTGTCTAGGGGACAGGAACCATACCGGAGCAAAGATTCTTACAGCTCTGCAGGGGAAGACCCAGAGGTGGTTCATGCCATGCCAGCTGGAGTTAGGAATGGTGGTGTGTGATAATGGCACAAGCCTCTTGCCCGCACTTAGACAGGGAAAGTTGATACATGTGCCAATCCTGGCACATGTCCTTAATTTGGTGGTGCAGCATTTCCTAACTAGATCTGCTAAAGCAGGGCAGAAGAGTCTGTAACCATTTCAGGTGGTGATACACAACCAGTGCTCGGTTGGCTGAAATTCAGTGGGAATTCCACCTGCCCATAAACTGCCTGATTTGTGACATGCCCTCCAGGTGGAACTTGATGTTGGTGATGCTGCAGCTGCTGCACATGCAGCAGAGGGCCATCATTGAGTACCTGTGTGAGTATGGCACAATGACAGGCTCAGGCTGGCTCTGCTTTTTTCACTATGCCAATGGCTGCTGATTAAGGATGCATGCACTATACTGTCACCATTTGAGGAGGCCACAAGGATGGTGAGCCGTGACAATGCATGCATCAGTGGCACAATCCCTGTTGTGTTCCTGCTGGAGCAGACTCTGCATGGCATTATGGACAGGACACTTGGGGCAGAGCAGCTGGAGGAAGAGGAGGACTTCCGTTCCTCTCAAGGCCCGCTTTATGCAGATACCATTCTTCCTATGCTACAGAACACACAAGAGGAGAGGGAGGAGGAGGATTCTGGTAGTTTTGGAGGCACTGAAGCAGAGGAAGACATACGTCAAACCTTAAGAGATGGTTTTCCATCCCCAGAACCCTTGGGAGTAGTATGTGGCTGGGAGGAGGCAGTTCCAGATACTGTAATCCTCAGTGACCTTGAGGAGTCTGCTTTGCATGCCTCCACAAACTTGCAGTGCATGGGCTCCCTCATGCTTCAAAGCCTGCAAGAGGACCCAAGAATATGTGGTATCAAGAAGAAGGATCACTATTTATTGGCAACCCTCCTTGACCACTCATCACTCAAAGTCTCAGAACTCATCCCATCCCCACAGAGGGTGCAGAAGATGAAATCACTTGAGGGCACCTTAAAGAGGAGTTTATCTAATGCTTTTCCCGACTCTGGTAGGTTACAGTGTCATGGAAAATGTAGTTTTGAGGCTTCTGTTGATCAAAAGAGGAGCGGTGGAGAAGGGGGCCGCCTAAGTGATGCATTTTCAAGTTTTTTTAGTCCTCACCGCCCAGGGCTGTCAGCTTCCACATCCCATCGGCAGCATCTGCATCATATAGTGGATGATTATCTAGAGTTGGAAACAGAGATGGCGAGCTTTACAATTGATTATCCACTGAGTTATTGGGTCATGAGAATAGACCACTGGCTAGAACTTGCCCAATATGCAATTGAGCTGCTGGGCTGACCCTGCATCCGGTGTGCTTTCTGAATGGGCATTCAGTGCTGCTGGAGGTTTTGTTACTGATAGTAGAACGCATCTGTCCACAGACTCCTTGGACAGTCTGACATTTATCAAAATTAATCAGTCCTGGATTGCCAGCAGCTATGAAGTCCCTAAATTACAATGTTGCTGAGTGTTTTTGAGATGTGGAATCTCTGCAAGACTTCTAGGCTGCCTAGCATTGTGGGTGTTGATTTCATCTGGAATTTTTTTGATGTAGATTTCATGGGCACTATTAACACCCAAAGACCAATTTTTCCGCACCTGTTTGACAGGTGCATACCATTTAAATTTTTGACAGCAAAGCAATTCTTGCTTTCATCAAGAGTACCTCTATATGGTTATGGTGTGAAGGCACCACTGACACCCAAAGACCAATATTTCCTGCACCTGTTTGACAGGTGCATATAATTTCAATTTTTGACAGCAAGGCCAATTCTTGCTTTCATCAAGAGTACCTCTATAGGGTTATGGTGTGAAGGCACCACTGACACCCAAAGACCAATATTTCCTGCACCTGTTTGACAGGTGCATATAATTTCAATTTTTGACAGCAAGGCAATTCTTGCTTTCATCAAGAGTACCTCTATAGGGTTATGGTGTGAAGGCACCACTGACACCCAAAGACCAATATTTCCTGCACCTGTTTGACAGGTGCATATAATTTCAATTTTTGACAGCAAGGCCAATTCTTGCTTTCATCAAGAGTACCTCTATAGGGTCACAGTGTGAAGGCACCACCGACACCCAAAAAACAATTTTTCCGCACCTGTTACTTCTATCCAAAGTCTGCAGAAGAGACACCAGAATTTATCCAAAAAAATCTCTAATCTTGTTCCCGGTGCACTACATTGTGGCCTCATCATACAGACTGGCTCCCTAAGCCATTGTTTACAAAATAAAGAAAGCTTGCAGGAAAAATATAATTTTTTTGGCTTTAGAAATGCAATTATTGCTGCAGCAGCTTCTATGCACAGTACAGATGTGCCACTTTACAGGTAGACTAAGGGGACCCCACAGGCACTATATTAAATGGATTTTTTATTATTATTGTTATTTCTCATTTTTATGCTTTCGCTTTAAGCGTCAGTAAATCACTGCTCATTTAAAAATTATTTTTTTTACAAACTTTTTTTCATTGATACCCCCAGGGCAGTACCCAGACCCCCAAAACCATTGTATGCCCAATTACTTGTATATAAGCCTTTAAAATGGGCACTTTTGATTTTTACAGTTTGGGTCACATAGACTTCAATGGGGTTCGTTATTCGGACTCGAATTTTTGCAATGTTCTAAAGTTCTTTTGCAAACTGAACAGGGGGTCGTTCGGCCCATCCCTAGTCCTTAATATGTCTGGGTGCAAACTCAGTGTCCAGCCTTAGGGAGCTAAGTGAAATGGGGACTAATGCCGCGTACACAGGAGCAAACTTTTTGACCGGACTATTCGACCGTGTGTGGGCTTCATCGGACCTGCAGCAGACTTTTTCGGTCAAAAATCTGATGGACTTTAAATTTGGAACATGTTTCAAATCTTTCCGATGGACTCGAGTCCGGTCAAAAAGTCCGCTCGTCTGTATGCTAGTCCGATGGATGAAAACCGATGCTAGGGCAGCTATTGGCTACTGGCTATCAACTTCCTTATTTTAGTCTGGTCGTACGTGATCACGTATGAATCCGTCGGACTTTGGTGTGATCGTGTGTAGGCAAGTCCGTTTGTTCAGAAAGTCCGCCGATAGTCTGCCAAAAGTGCGTCGGATAGACCGTCGGACCAGTCCGGTCAAAAAGTCAGCTCGTGTGTACGCAGCATTAGACTTGTTTTATCTGATCTGTATCTGCTCAACACACAAGAAAAGGTGTAAGTAAATGCCAATAAAATCCCCTACCATGTACTGTGGTTCCTTGTGTAGACCATTATGTCATTTCTGTGTCCTGTGAGAAAAATCAGGGTTGTTCACTGTTAAAATTGCAAAAACAACAAAGGAGCAATAATAAAACACTAATGGTAAAAATAATGGTAGTGTAAGAATATTTATACGTATAGTATACTTGCTATGGCTAAAGCATACAAGCACACCTACACTGAGCAACAATTGGACAATGTTAAAAGTGCTGCTTATAAAATCCCCCATGTTGGAGAAATAGCCAAATATCTGCTGTCAATGTTGTGTGCATTACATTGTAAATACTGAGAAAGTGGTGTTGATTTTCTAAAACTGGAGAGTACAACATCTGGTGAAGCTGTGCATGGTATCCAATCAGCTTCTAACTTCAGTTTCAGCTTAAAAAGAAAAAAAAAACAAACCTGGAAGCGAATTGGTTTCTATTCAGAGCTGCACCCGATTTTGTACTCTCCAATTTTAGAAAAAACATACCCAAATTTGCTTTGGTTGTTGGACCTGATTTTGGGACACAACTGCAAATAACTAGTAAATCTGTTTCACCAAAAAAATGTATTTAATGTTAGCCATATGAAGTATTTATTAACTACCTCCTGCCCGCCGTATAAACAAATGACAGTGGGCGAGGTGCTCTCTTGTTCTGGGATGACGTCATATGATGTCATCCCACTCTCGCCGTGTTTGCGCGACTGCGGGGGCATGCAGTGCGGCAGTCGGTGGCACGATGTGTCCCCGGAACATGGCACACCCCCGATCTCAGTAAGAAGTCGGTGATACCCAAAGTCTACCTTGTGATGTCTGTGCATTGTAAAGTCCTATAACTGGCTTCTGTATTACCCATTACATTCAAATTTTACAAGTCACATTTTGAATTTAATTGGCGGTTGCAGGCTTTCTGTACGTGTGATAAAGCAAAGACCTGCAGTGTTTGGGAATTCCTTATCAGCATTGCAAAGAGGGGTTTTCAAATTACCAGATTACCAACAAAAAGATGAACATATTATACCAATGTCTGACAAAAAAAAGGAAAGCCCTAAACAGGTAAACAATTCTCTGTTAGCCTTTCAAGTTTCAAGTAAAAGTGGAAATTTTAGAAGTGACATTATAATTGGGCTAAAATTATTTTTCATGTGTCTACATTGTAGTAAATTTCAAAGTTATTGTACAGATAAATCCAAATTGGAAATCCGCTGGCAAAAACAATACGTATAAGATTGTAAACAGCATATACAAACAGAAAATTGCTAAAATGACAAAGAAAAAAGCTCCATAATTATTAAAGTACTAATAGAATTGATATAGTCCAATCATAAAACCAGTAGATCACTCCAAGGAAAATGTGAAGGATTAAGCGTTCAACATATATGAAAAAACACCTTTATAGTGAATATAGTACAAAAAGGTGAAACACCCAGGTGCGCCTTCACCATATAATATGAGATGGCCGCTTACCAGAGGAAATGGACTCTAGATTATAAGAGTCATGAGTACAGTGTGATATAATATCCTTAACCACTTATGGACCGCCCACCGTTGTTATATGTCAGTACTTTGAAGAGGTATATCGTTGGTATGGCAGCAGCTAGCTACTATAACCCCAGTATCCTCTTCTTCAGTGGGCAGTCCGCTTTCAGATAAAAGTGGTCTCTGCGGCGGATTTACCGCGGGTATTACTTTTATCTGCGGGCCCCCCCCTCCCGGAGCCACCGGCAGCAGCAGAGGCGATCAGATCCTGTGTCCTGTTAGGTATGGAGATGAGTGAGGGGAAGATGGCCTCACTTGTCTCCATAGCATTACAGGGCGGAAGCGACGTCAAAACGTCATTTCCGCCCATAGCTCTTCAAGAGCTTTTTTTTTATTTTCTTTTTTTAAACAACATTTTTTTTACTTTTCTTATTTCATTTTAGTATAAATATGAGATCTGAGGCATTTTTGACCCCAGATCTCATATATAAGAGGTCCTGTCATGCTTTTTTTCTATTACAAAGGATGTTTACATTCAAAAATAAAAGGTAAAATAAACAAGAAAAAAAAATGTAAACGCATCACATCCCGCCGAGCTTGCGTGCAGAAGCAAACGCATAGGTGAGCATATGAAAAATGGTGTTTAAACCACACATGTGAGGTAACGCCTATGGAGATTTTTAAGGATAAAAGTTTGTCGCCATTCCACGAGTGGGCGCAATTTTGAAGCGTGACATGTTGGGTATCAATTTACTTGGCGTAACATTATCTTTCACAATATAAAAAAAATTGGACCAACTTTACTGTTGTCTTATTTTTTGATTAAAAAAAAGTGTATTTTTTCCAAAAAAAGTGCTTCTAAGATGGCTGCGCAAATACAGTGTGACAGAAAGTATTGCAACGACTGCCATTTTATTCTCTAGGGTGTTAGAAAAAATATATATATAATATTTGGGGGTTCTAAGTAATTTTTAAGCAACAAAACTGTTTTTAACTTGTAAACACCAAATATCAGAAAGAGACTCGGTCCTTAAGTGGTAAAGTTCACCAGCCAATCATACATATAAGATAAACCACAGAAACTCCCATATTTTGAAACTGTATAAAATGTATTAAAGATAAAAGATACCAACTACTTATAAAGGCAGGTAAAAATGATTTTATGCAATGTATATCCGTCTCAGAATGGAAGCCAAAAGGCTTGTGGCCCAACACTTTCATGAAAGATCACATCATCAGGGGAATGGGGGCCACACTTAATACAGTTAAGACCAAACATCTGTTTGTCAAGTGAAACTTGTATATAAAAAAATTTTTTTTTTTTTGTTTTTGCGCCAACTCTCAGAAATTAAAGCAGCCAACACAACAACTTGACCTGTGTATACGTGAAAGAATATATATATATAAAGTGTGGCGCTAGTGATAATGCCTCGTAAGAGGTAGTGTTAACCTATATCAGGTGTGTAAAAAAAAAAAAAAAAAAAAAAAAAGAAGGAGAGGAGAAGGGGAGGGGTTAGGGTGAGGGAGATATCACTTTACCCACCCACACTTCCCCATAAGTGGGTTCAACAATAATAAGAAATAAGTGCAAAGATATATCTATATCTGTATACTAAGTAAGTGAGAGCGTTTAGAAGATAGATGTTCCGTATCCTCGCAGATAGGGAGCGCCTATCAGGATGGTGCCTGGAGGTTCAACTCCAGGTTCTAATCAAACAGAAACAAAAGGAAAATCAAAAGACACAATGTTGTTAGGGCTAATACAATGATGTATACCGGGTATTATGCCTCCCAAAGGAGAGGGGGGGTAAAAATAAAAATGTGTAATCAAAAGTCCATCAGAGTGATAAGTACATAAATGCAAGCATATTTGAAGTCCACCATCTTAGATATGGGGTGACTAGATGTCACTCTAGGTATAAAGAGTTCAAAAAAGCTGTAGTGAACAGGGACTGTTGGACGTATCCCTGTTCAAAGGGAGGTTCTTCCCTTAGAGTGGTGACTTTGGCCCAAAAGGGAACAGATATATAATGCCCTTACCAGATCAGGTGGACTCACAGGCCCTTGGCGGTGAGTCAAACGAGCTTTGTACCGTCAAACGGTGTGGTGCTGTAAAGCTGTATGTCGTTCCTGGATAGGGGTTCCCTGATGGCACCGGAAGGCACGCCTCTGGCTTGATGGGTTTTCCCAGATGTCATCTAGTGGTGCGTCCTTGACAGGGCACAACTGGAAGCCGGGGTCCACCAAAAAATCTCCAGGTGACGAAAACCTATTTCTCAGCAGCCAGCACCATTTTTGTAGGTAAAACCAGAAAAAAAGAAAAAAACTTCCACATAGTGTGAATCTTTCTTAAACGTGGCGACGTTTATTAAAATAAACTTTTAGCAGTAAAATACAAAAAAAACTTTTTTGGGGCGGTAAAAACTAGGCTCAAAACATAGTAAAGAGTCCCAAGATTGAAAATTTGCGCAGTAGGTAATGGTGAGGGTAAAATCCACGGAAACCCGACGCGTTTCGTCCTCAAAGACTTCTGCTGGGGTATGGGTAAAAATGATTTTATGCAATGTATATCCGTCTCAGAATGGAAGCCAAAAGGCTTGTGGCCCAACACTTTCATGAAAGATCACATCATCAGGGGAATGGGGGCCACACTTAATACAGTTAAGACCAAACATCTGTTTGTCAAGCCTCGGTTCGAAAACCAAAATGGCCACCATTACCATGTACAGTATTAGGTGGCCAAACCTTGTTTTTGATTACACAACCATAATGCGATGAGAGGCCAAGCCTTAGTTCAAAAACCAAAATGGCCGCCGTTACCATATATTAGATGACCAAGCTTCGTTTCCTATTACACCACCATATTGTGATAAGAGGCCAAGCCTCATTTTGATCTCTATATGGAATTAGATAGCCATGTCTCGTTTTAAGTTAAGCGGCCACATTAGGTATGTGCATTGGATTGGCCGTCATAGATGAGTGTATTGGGCTAGAAAACCAAGCCTCATCTTGAGATCCGTGGCTGTATTGTTTAAGAATGGCAAGACATATATACTCAAGCCTCGTTATTATTTCAGCGGCCATTTTAAGTGTTGAAAATAATTTGTTTGTCAAGATAGATGGAGAACCAGGCAATAGAACCTGGCAACTCTGATCTAAACTGAACCAAGTAACTGTATAAAATATTAAATAATGTATACTAAAAGTCAAATTGAAGGCTGGCAAGGAGTAAATAGCCAAACCCCATGTTAAAAAATAAAATAAGCCAAATACACGGCTGTCTGATATTAAATGGAACTCTGCCCTCAAACAAAAGGTATGAGATGTTCAACACAAAAGAACAAAAGAGTACAATAGCTAAAAGATAAACAGTATAATCATTGGTTGGTAATAATGATGTGTGCATGCAACAATCCCTCAGAAACTTGCACAAAACTTCCCAATGTAATTGAATGTGAAAATGTAAGCATTACTGATAAAGGCATTTATATCTCATTCTAAGTTCATGCCATGAGGTGTAGAAGATTTTAATTCATGGATCCGCTGAGTCTCAAGCTGGGAGACCCCCCTTTTGTTGGAACAACCTCTCCAAGGGGCAGTATATTTGTCAATTGCTATAAAAGATGTACCTCGCGGGTCCCTGTTATGACAACATGCAAAGTGTTTAGGAACAGAATGCTCGTTGGTACCTTTTCTGATGTTGTTGATATGTTCAACAACATGTACAGAGAAGGATCTGATCATTCGGCCAACATATTGTTTTCCACAGGCGCAGGTGCTCAGATAAACTACATTTTTAGTTGTACAGGTGATAAATTGTCTAATTATATCCCTTTTGGCAGTAACTGTGGAGGTAAACGTGCAAGTTTGTCTGTGACCTGCAGCACTGATTTGGCAGACTGCACATTTTATACAAGGATAATACCCTACTAGCTCATGGAAGAAAGTGGGTCTTTCTGGAGGATCAATTACATTGGGGGCTATTCTGGTCTGTAATGATGGTAGACCCCTAAAGACCGCTCCAGTTTTGCCTGGCAGTAGGGGACCAAAAACCCTAAAATTTTTTAATGTCTTTTAAAAATACCTTTTATTTGATAATGCTGATTGGAAAATGTAGTGATAAAGGACCATCTGAATTGATTAGAGTCAGTGGTTTTGACATTGTCTATTAGTAAAGTCCGCCTTTCTAAATCCCTTACTCGATTAATTTCATTATCGAGGGTATGTGTATTGTAAAGTTTTTTTCCATAAAACGGTCTCAAAGGATAGGTACTTGTTTATCATAATCTTTAATATTTGTGCAGTTGAGTCGCAAACAAATGAACTGACTCTGAGGTACAGACTGTAGCCAAACTTTGCCAAACAGCTGTCAGTTGGTATAAAAGAATTATGATCAGTGGATTTGAAAAAGGTGCCGGTGACCCACTTGTTATGTTTTACCTTAACCACTTGCCGCCCACCATATAGCAAAATGACATTGGCAAAGTGGTTTAGTTATCCTGATCAGACGTCATATGATGTGATCAGGATAACTAGCCATCGCGCGCCCGCGGGGGCATGCAGCGCGGCGATCGTGGTGCGGCGTGTCAGTCTAACACACCGCAACTCCAATCTAGGTAAAGAGTCTCTGATGGAGACTCTTTACCACGCGATCAGCTGTTTCCAATCAAAGCTGATCACGGTGTAAACAGGAAAAGACATGTATCGGCTTTTCCTCACTCGCATCTGTCAGATGCGAGTAGAGGAGAGACGATTGGCTGCTCCTCTAAAAAGGGGGGTCTGCGTTTATTGATTATCAGTGCAGCCCCCCGAGGATGCTCACCCAGGACCACCGAGTTCACCACCAGGACCACCAGGGATGCCCACCACTTGTGACCACCAAGTATGCCACACATGGCCACCAGAGATGCCAATCAGTGCCCACAATTGATGCCAATCAGTGCCCATCACTAATGTCTGCCAGTGCCTGCCAATCAGTGATGCCATCAGTGCCATCTATCAGTGTACATCCATGCCACACATCAGTGTCCATCAGCGCCACCTATCAGTGCCCATCCATGCCCATCAGTGCTGCCTATCAGTGCCCATCAGTGCCGCCTTTCAGTGCCCAGCAGTGTCACCTATCAGTGCCCATCACTGCTGCCTATGTGTGCCCATCAGTGCCACCTATCAATGCCCATCAGTGCTGCATATAAGTGGCACTTATCAGTGCCCATAAGTGCTGCCTATGAGTGCCCATCAGTGCCGCATATTAGTTCCCATCACCAGTGCCCATCAGTGCCATAATTGCCAAGTTATCATTGCCCATCAGTGCAGACTCTTCAGTCCCATCAGTGAAGGAGAAAACTTACTTATTTACAAAGTTTTGTAACAGAAACAAAAAAAACTTTTTTTTTTTTTTTTTCGGTCTTTTTTTACTTGTTTAGCAGAAAAAATATCCCAGAGGTGATCAAATACCACCAAAAGAAAGCTCTATTTGTGAGAACAAAATGAAAAAAAATTTGTTTGGGTACAGTGTAGCATGACCGTGCAATTGTCATTTAAAAAGCGACAGCGCTGAAAGCTGCAAATTGGCTTGGGCAGGAAGGGGGGAAGTGCACTGTAGTGAAGTGGTTAATTTCCAAATCTAAAAAGTGTATAGATCTCTCATTGGCTTTAAATGAAAGATAAATACCTCAATCATTCGAGTTCGGTCAAAGAGTATTGTAACAAATCAAGGTTTCCCTTCCATAGGAGGAGGATGTCATCTATATACTGTACCTTGCCCAAAGGATAAGTTCAGGCCTGGCATATGTATAGATGACATCATCCTCCCATTTGGTGATGATAAGGTTGGCTAAATTGTTCTGGTAAACTTTTATGTAACTGTCATGAAACAAAATTAGCCATGTAATATTTTTATTCTATGTCTTCTGCTATGTAAATGTGTGGTTTGGGTGGTTTTTAGTTAGCTTTTAAGTTTGTAAGGTGTGTCTCATTGGTACACATCAGAAACAATTTAATTGAATTTTCATCTGATATGTAAAATGTGAGACAGTCTATGGCAGTACAGTAACTAATAGAACCCTATGGTACTACTCAGATGGGTTAAGTGTGAGAGTAATAATTGTATGTTTAAATGATTTACAAGCTGTGTGTTCACCTTATCCTCCCTGCAGAACCTTTCATGACCTTCATTTTGAACACTGATTTGCAGGAATAGAAGGAATAGAAAGAGACAGGCATCTGTAGTAACATTTTCTAAAATGTAGTATATATTAGCCCTGTACCATCAACATACACGCCTTAACTGCAAATACATTGTTAAATAAACTGTACTTCTCAGTGAAATAGCAAGCAAATATTTTAAGAAAGAGTTTGCATTTTTTTTGTTCTTGTGTCATATTTTAAAGTGTATTTTTAAACAAACAGCTACTTTATTCTCTGAATTTAGGTAAACATTTGAATTACATAAGATGCAATTGTTAAGCAGTCCTATTGAGATTAATTTCAAGACACTGTGGGAAAAGTGATTGCTCACGTACAATTCATTTGCAAAACACTTCTGAGTTGGGAGGTTTACAGCCGATCAGAAGTTGTTTTTCTGTACCGCTCCAAGCTAAAGATATGCCTCTTAATGTGTTTATTCACCATGAGAAAGCTTTTGAGGCTGCTGTTAAGGTTATTTTTGTGGCTGTTTAGTGGTCTTATTCTCAAGCTTCATAGACTTGTTTGTTGAATTCTACAGAGATTTTATTATTCTGTTGAAGATTTGGGACAAAAAATAGACGGTGTCATCAGTTTAACAGAGCAATTGAAATTCCTCAAAACCTTCCTTCTATAAATGGTTTGATACAACTTCTTCTTTTGCTATCTTACTACAATGACAAAGCAAACATAATTTATAAGTAGAAATGTGCCACTTTATTAATTTTACACTTTAATCTATGTGCTACTGTTCCATCCTCAAAAAGAATCAAAGAATTGTCTGCATTGCAGTAAATATTATAGTGTGAAAAAAAGACTTTACTGTGTCATCATCTGCAAAACAAAACATCTTCCATCATCCACTTTTGGGGATTTGCAGGTCCCCTTTTCAATGCACATGGAAAAGCTGTTGTTTTTTTTCCTGATATGCTGATGTTGGTACTTTCTCCCATGCACCAATTCAAACTCCCATCTGTCCCTATACAGGGAGATCATTCATTTTGTGTCACAAAGCATTTATATTTGCTTGCCTTTAAATAACTGCCAAACCCTAGAAATATAACAAATGCAAAAGGACAATTTTCATTCAGAAGTTAAATTAACAGACTAAGTCATTAAGCATAGTCCAGCATAAATGTGCAGATATATAAAGGATAGTAACAGAGAAGATCTAATATGTTGTATGTGATGACCTGTTATGCCGTCAGTTAAAATGCTCTGCACTCCACCATATCGGACAGAATGAGTTTGTTCTTGTGGAAAAAAGTAGCAATTGAAATTGGAATAAACTAAATGTGTAAATGTGAAAAAACAAGACTTATTTAGAAAAATGGTTATCCAACAAAGAAATTAAAAGTTATTTTTTTTTTTATCACCACTCAATAGACAAATGCTTCAGATTCACTGGGTTGGCAGTAAGGTCATTTGGTCAAATGCCCCATTTCAAAATGCTGTAAATCCTTTAAAAATATTTAAACGGAACAGCATTTAATTGACAGGAGGTTAAAAGGAGCGTGATAAGTGGTGTACAGAATTACTTAATTTAGACACAATTTCCTTTCTTAGCAAGTCTGATATCTTCATGCAGCATGAGGGAGGGTAAAAATCGTGTTGCATGCATCTATGGAAAGGTGGGCATTGGCATTCCTCCAGCAATACGGACCTTTTTTGCATAATTAGTTTGTTGAAACTCTTTACATACCACAATTATTAAGGTCTGGAAACTTTAATTGGAAAATATGGCAAAAAAAAAATTTAATCCATCCAGAGCAAGCCAAAAGTCTGATGCTGTAGGCGATTCACCTTACTCCAGAGCTCATAGCTGTGAAGAATTAACTGGAGAGCTTCTGTTTGCTCATATTTAAATCTTTATTTTTTAGGATCAAAATTTGATGTGGGACCCAGAAGAAAGAAGGCAATGCTCCATATCATCAATTTTTTTCTAATAATATATCAATTAAACTGGTAGAAAAAAAGCAGTGGTGTTTTAATTATAAAAAAAAGGTTTTTCAACTTTGCATGTGGTTTACTAATGGCAAATAGAGAGAGCACACTGACCTCATGCATTGCTCGAAATAACACTGTATTTATATATAAAAATCCAGCAAAATGTTTACAAACACATCAGAATTGTAGGCATGTATCCATCAAGCAAATTCTACAGACATGACCTTCTTACATCTCTATTCTCAGATAGACAGATGGGAGAATACCCTTGTCAACATGCAGATGGTAAACTGTAGCACTTATCAAGGCAATTTTCCCCAGAGCTTGTGAATTTTGTGAAATTTCACTTTGCAGAGAATACCTAATCACATGAAGCAAAAAAAAAAAAATGCATTTTTTGTTTGCACATGATGGGATGATGGACATCAACAGAGTTTTGCCCTATTCAATAAGCAAAATACCAACTTCTCTTGCAAAACTAACAGTCTTTTTGCCTTTGGTAAATAAACCCCTTTGTGTTGTCTTGAACTCACTGGACCAGGTAAGTGGAGTCCGAGTTGTCCCTTCTTGCCTTCCCAAAACAGCATGGTGCCCTTCAGCAATATGCTGATGTTGTATGTGAAAAAGTTTTTAGCCCCCTTATCAAGTTTGATATTCGTGAAGCAGGACTGCCTTTAACATGATTGCTGCCTCTCCATTTTTAGGTATATCATGTCTAGTGTGTTGAGATCCCCACGCGATGATAGATTTGACCTAATATCAAAATAATATACTTCACCATAATAGAAATAAATTTAATTAGCATATAAGCATTAAAATGATTGCATACAGTATTATTTTTATTATTATACAGGATTCATAGAGCGCCAACAGTTTATGCAGCAATTTACAACTTGAGGGTAGACAATAGGGATGAGCTTCAAGTTCGAGTCAAACTCATGTTCGACTCAAACATCGGCTGTTCGCCAGTTCGCTGAACAGCGAACAATTTGGGGTGTTCGCGGCAAATTCGAAAGCCACGGAACACCCTTTAAAAGTCTATGGGAGAAATCAAAAGTGCTCATTTTAAAGGCTTATATGCAAGTTATTGTCATAAAAAGTATTTAGGGACCTGGGTCCTGCCCCAGGGACAAGGATCAATGCAAAAAAAAGTTTTAAAAACTGAAATTTTTTCGGGAGCAGTGATTTTAAAAATGCTTAAAGTGAAACAATAAAAGTGTATATTCCTTTAAATTTCATACCTGGGGGGTGTCTATAGTATACCCGTAAAGGGGCGCATGTTTCCCATGTTTAGAACAATCTGACAGTAAAATGGCATTTCAAAGGAAAAAAAGTCATTTAAAACTACTCGCGGCTATAATGAATTGCCGGTCCGACAATACACATAAAAGTTCATTGATAAAAACGGCATGGGAATTCCCCACAGACCCTTATCCGAGCACGCAACCTAGCAGGCTGCAGGAAAAGAGGGGGGGAAGAGAGAGTGCCCCCCCCGAACCGTACCAGGCCACATGCCCTCAACATTGGGAGGGTGCTTTGGGGTAGCCCATGTTGATGGGGACAAGGGCCTCATCCTCACAACCCTTGCCCGGTGGTTGTGGGGGTCTGCGGGCAGGGTCTTATCAGAATCTATAAATAAAGGAATTGTCAAAAACTGTCTCTTGTCATTTTTAACATTTTTGACAGTTTTTTTGTGAAATGGTAGGGGTACTTTTGTACCCCCTTACCATTTCACACAGGGATGAGGGCCGGGATTTGGGGTCCCCTTGTTAAAGGGGGCTTCCAGATTCCCATAAGCCCCCTGCCCGCAGACCTCCACAACCACCGGGCAAGGGTTGTGGGGATCAGGCCCTTGTCCCCATCATAATGGGGACAAGGTGTTTTGGGGGGCTACCCCAAAGCACCCTCCCAATGTTAAGGGCATGTGGCCTGGTATGGTTTCCCCCCTCTTTTCCTGCAGCCTGCCAGGTTGCGTGCTCAGATAAGGGTCTGGTATGGATTTTTGGGGGGACCCCACGCCATTTTTTTTTAAATTTTGGCACGGGGTTCCCCTTAAAATCCATACCAGACCTGAAGGGCCTGGTATGGAATTTAGGGGGACCCCCACGTCTTTTTTTTTTTTAATTTTGGTTCGGGGTTTCCCTGTGGGGAATTCCCATGCTGTTTTTATCAATGAACTTTTATGTGTATTGTCAGACCGGCAATTCATTAATAGCCGCGAGCAGCTTTAAATGACTTTTTTCCTTTGAAATGTCATTTTGCTGTCAGACTGTTCTAAACACAAGAAACATGCGCCCCTTTACAGGCATACTTTAGACACCCCCCAGGTCCAAAATTTAAAGGAATATTACTCTTTTATTGTTTCACTTTAAGCATTATTAAAATCACTGCTCCTGAAAAAACGTCCGTTTTTAAAACTTTTTTTTGCATTGATCCATGTCCCCTGGGGCAGGACCCAGGTCCCCAAACACTTTTTATGACAATAACTTGCATATAAGCCTTTAAAATTAGCACTTTTGATTATTCATGTTCGTGTCCCATAGACTTTAACGGTGTTCGCGCGTTCGAACAAATTTTTTGCCTGTTCGCAAGTTCTGGTGCGAACCGAACAGGGGGTGTTGGGCTCATACCTAGTAGACAGTACAACTACAATACACTTTAATACAATAGGAATCAGAGAGCCCTGCTCATTAGAGCTTACAATCTAAGAGGGAGGGCCAAGAGATACAAGAGGTAATAACTGTGGGGGATGTGCTGATGGAGAAAATAAATGTCTGAAGCGATGAGTTTTCAGGGATCATCTGAAAGTGGACAAAGTAGGAGATAGTTGGAAAGATTGGGGTAGAGCATTCCAGAGGATGGGAGAAGCTCGGGAGAAGTCCTGGAGGCGAGCATGAGGTCTTGGGAGGAGCGAAAAGATCAATTTGGTTGGTATTTTGAGACCAGGTTAGTGATGTAGCTGGGGGTCGGGTTGTGGATGACTTTGTAAGTTATTGTTAGTATCTTGAATTTAATTTGTTGGTTGAGTGGCAGCCAATGGAGGGATTGGCAGATAGGGGTAGCAGACACCGAGTGCTTTGTAAGGTGGAGCATTTGCAAGGGAGGCACATTTGCTGCTGGGGCTCTTTCTCAAAGTGGGAGTATTTTTATAAGAGGGAGCACTTCTGACTCTGCACTCATCATCTGAATGTCTCGTCTCATCTGTCCCTCCACAGGTATTCTTACTGCTACAACTCCACCCATAACTGCGATACTGAAAACTGCTCTTCTTATGTTTGTATTTAACTCTGGTATGGTCTTACTGCTGAAACTCCACCCATAACTGTGGTACTGAAAATTGCTCTCCTTATATTTGTATTTAATTCTGGTATGTTATTTTTGCTTCACCATCTGTAGACTGTCCACATTGCAATGCTTTATCCTCTCTCTATGTCTTACCTTAAATTACGGTGTAACACGTGTAAACTGCGCTAACCCCTGTTTGTTTTACCTGAAGTTAAGAAAAATGATTTCAAAATATTGATGTGAGACAAAGTAAATACTGTTGCCATTAAAAGATAAACCTAAAACTAAAAACAAGATTACATTTGAAACAAAATTGAAACAAAAAGACTAAAGTGCTGCAACCTTACTAAAACCAAGAATTTTCAGTTTTCACAATATAATACCAAGACTCAAGAGTGCTACTGGTGTCTATCCCACCCAAATATGAATACATGTGTAAAACCAATTAAACACAAAAGGGTGATTGGCGTGACAAAGTCCCCTTGAGGAATAGATGGTAAAAAACAATTTAAACAGTCCTAAAATTTCAGATAGGTGCTTTTCATAGGAAGACTTCCTTTTAGAAGGTGCTATGATCCTAGGATGTAATAAAATGGGCGGCCGCTTACCAGCTACGTGGGACCCCTATTACGGGGGTCTAACAGGCTTAGATAATCACAATCTTGCAGGCAGGGTTGGCTGGAGGGATTCCCACAAACTCAGATATCCGTCTGCTTCTGATCTTCCACTGGCATAAGCGATATCCCGCTGAGTGAAAAACAGCTGATCTGTGCTGAAACAGCTGATTGGAAGAGCGCCTGGTCTGTGTGCTCAGAACACAATCTGTCTTCTGCACTGTGGAATCCGAGTAGCCGGCTGGCTTAGTTCCGCATGTGTCAGAGGGGATTAGAAGAAAAGAGCCTCCATGGTGCGGTACATTAAAAACTTCTTTTATTTAAAACCATGGTCGGCATAAAAATTTTCACAGAAAATCAAACCAAATGAATACGGGAGCAGTATTTTCCCTTGATGCTAGACTGCTACTGTGTGGTGATGTCAAGCTTCATGGCTCCACCCTACGCTGGCGTTTCTCCATAAGAGGCATTACTGCACTCACCAACTCCTGCTAATTCCAAATCCACAGGTTAATAAAATCACCAGGACACTGGGGCATGTCCCTTCATATAAGTCCCACTCCCATATTTTACCTCTCTCACCTTTCTGCTTCTCCTAACCTCTGGAGATATATCCCCAAATCCTGGGCCCCCCATCATTTAACTGTACTCAATGCACCCATTACCCTGCACCCTCAGGCAGCAGTCGTAATCCACACAATTTAGTTCCCATTTCTCTTCTTCCCAAGACCAGACTCCCCTTCTCTTGTGCCTTTTGGAATGCCCGCTCTGTCTGTAACAAACTCACCTCTCTCCATGACCTCTTTAGCGCTAACTCATTTAATCTACTTAGCATTATCGAAACCTATCTTCATAAATCTGACACTGCATCTTCTGCTGCCCTATCCCATGGTGGTCTTCTCTGGACCCAGTGGAAGCAAGGGAGGGGGAGCGGGAATCCTTATATTTCCACATAGCACCTTTCAGGTACTTCACCCACCTCCCTCTCTGTCACTCTCCTCATTTGAGGCACACTGCATTTGTCTTTTCTCTCAAATTTCATTAAGGATAGCTGTGATCTACCTGTCCCCTTGACCGGTATCAACTTTTTTTGATGACTTCTCTGCCTGGCTACCCTACTTTCTCTCTTATGAAATCCCCATAATCATTCTCAGTGACTTCAACATCCCTGTTAATACTAACATTCCTGCTACTTCCAAACTTTCTCCATCTAACCTCCTCCTTTGACCTGAAGCAATGGATACATGCTTCTACTCACTCTGAAGGCAATACCTCAGACCTTGTTTTCTTCCACCTATGCACTTTGTTCAACCTCTCCAACTATCCTTTCCCTCTCTCTGATCACTACCTTATTAGTTTCACTCTCTCCCTCTCATCCACCTCCTTTCCCTCCAACCACCTAACAGTTACCCATAGAAACCTTTGCCATCTCAACCCTTCTCATCTCTGCTACTGACCACCTCTATGACAAAATATCACCCCTGTCCTACACAAACCTAGCCCCTTCTGTCTACAACGTTTCAATTTTATCCTCCCTGGACAGACTGGCCCCCCTCACTACACACAGAATCAGGCCCCAACCCCTTCAACCTTGGCAAGCAGATGACACTAGCAGGCTAAAAAAACATAGCCGTGCTCTTGAGCCCCTGTGGCATAAGGCTAAGTCTCAGAAAGATTTCTACCAATATAAATCTGCCCTCCAAAAATACAATTCCAGCCTCCTCACTGCCAAGCAGACCTATTTTATCACTGTCATTAACAACCTATTATCCCATCCCTGTCAACTCTTCTCTACCTTCAATGCTCTACTTCGTCCTCTACTGCCTCCACCCACAAACTCACTCACTGCCCAGCAGATCGCCAATCACTTCAAACATAAGATTATTACAATTCGTAAGGAGATCTCCTCTGTACAGATACCTTCTACGCTTTACACTTCATGTCCACAGGTACAATCATTACTTCCCTCATTCAACCCACCTCTATAGACAAGGTTGCTAAACTACTTGCTAATATCCAGCTAACCACCTGCCCTCTGGATCCTGTTCCCTCGTAAATGCTACGTTCACGCTATGGCTCTATTCTACACTCTCTAACCCACATCTTCAATCTCTCCCTCTCTTATGGCACTTTCCCCTACTCTCTTAAATATGCACTAGTCAGCCCCATACTTAAAAAGCCCTCACTGCACCTCACCAATCGTAACAAACTATGCCCCATCTCCTTGCCCCACTTTTTATCCAGGTCTCGTCTACAACCAACTGAGCAACCACCTCGCTGAGAATAGCCATCTTGATCCCCTTCAGTTTGGATTTCGTCCTCAACACTCCATAGAAAATGCTCTCCTAAAACTAACAAACAATCTACTAACAGCCAAAACCAATGGATACTGTTCTGTACTCCTACTCCTGGTCCTTTCTGCTGCCTTTGATATGTTTGACCACCAGCTCCTCTTCAAAAAAACTCCACGCCTTTGGTCTCCATGACTGTACTCTTTGCTGGTTCTCCTCCTTCTTATCCTACTGCACCTTTAGCGTTACTTACAATTCTACTTCCAACTCTCCTCTTCCTTTCTCTGTTGGGGTCCCTCAAGTTTCTGTTCTTGGACCTCTCCTATTTTCAATCTACACCCCCTCCCATGGCTTCCAATACCATCTCTGACGACACCCAAATCTATCTCTCTACCCCTCAGCTCACTCCCTCAGTCTCCTCATGTATCACTAATTTACTAACAGATACTGTATATCAGTCTGGATGTCACACCACTTTCTCAAACTCAATCTATACAAAACCAATAATTTGTCCTCCCCTATGTGCCCTTTCCCCTTATCTTTCTGTCAAAATCGATGGCACAGCCCATCCCTGCATGCCAAGGTTCTAGGTGTAATCCTGGGCTCTGATCTATCCTTTAAGCCCCATGTCAAATCACTGTCCAAATCTTGCCACCTCAACCTCTGCAACATCTCCAAAATACGCCCCTTTCTAACCAATAACACCACAAAGCTCTTAATTCACTCCCTGGTTATCTCTTGCCTCAACTACTGCAACTCCCTTCTCATTGGCTTTAGGCTTACCTTTACATAGGCTACCCCCCTTTAGTCCATCATGAATGCTGCTGCCAGACTCATCCACCTTACCAATCGCTCTGTGTCTGCTATTCCTCTCTGTCAATCTCTCCATTGGCTTCTGGTCACCCAACAAATTAAATTCAAAATACTAACAACAATTTACAAAGCCATCCACAACTCAGCCCTCCACATCACAATCCTAGTTTCAAAATACCAACCTAATTGTTCTCTTCATTCCTCCCAAGACCTCCTGCTCTCTAACTCCCTCGTCACCCCCTCCCATGCTCCCCTCCAGGGCTTTTCCAGAGACTCTCCCATCCTATGAACTTCCTTACCCCAATCTGTCCGATCATCTCCTTAGCTTTTGGAGGATTCCTGAAAACTCTCCTCTTCAGAGAAGCCTAACCTGCCCACACATCACAAATGTATTTTCCTTTTTTCAATCAGCTCACCTCCCCACAGTTTTTACCTTTTTGTATCACTTGACCCTCCATTCTAGATTGTAAGCGCTAACGAGCAGGGCCCAATAAACCATGGTGCCAGTTTTAATGAGGGAACACGGAGTCGGAGGTTGCAAGATGACAGGCAGACCCTGTCCCCAACTTGGCAGGAAGGCGCAGGTAGGCATCTGCGGTCAGTATGGAGTCTGTACCTATCATTGGCACATCGCAAGAACTCTTGGACCTGTACCCAAGTGAAACAGAGACCACGGAGATGCTCCTCCAATGCAGGAATGCTCTGAGGAACAAATGAGCCAGGTAACATGGATGGCTGGAAACCAAAATTTGCCATGAATGGAGACAATCTGGAAGTGCTATTGTGAGCAAACTCCACCCAAGGTAAGAGGTCTGACCAGTTATTATGGTGGTCAGAATAAGAACTGGCACAGTGGTACTTCTAGATTTTACAACAACTCTCTGTCCCCAATCTCATAATTGCATTCCGCAGAAGACAATTTCTTGGAAAAGTAGCCACAAGGATGCATAGCGCTCTCGGAGGTAGGACGTTGAGACAGCAGGGCACCACCTCCAGTCTCAGATGCATCAACCTCAAGGATGAAAGGTACCATAGGATCAGAATGTACCAACACAGGAGCAAAAGCAAAGGCAGCCTTAAGACTCTCAAAGGCATTAATGGAATCTGGAGACCAGTTCTGTGAGTTACCATCCTTTCTGGTCATATCAGTCAGGGGTTTGACCAGAGACGATAAGTTATGAATAAACTTCTGATAATAATTAGCAAAGCCAAGAAAATGCTGCAATGGTCGTAAACCCACAGGTTGGGGCCACTGTAGTACCACCGAAAGTTTCTCTGGGTCCATTGAAAAACCAGCAGTGGAAATGACATAACCCAGGAATTTAACCTGTTCACAATGAAACTCGCACTTCTCCAATTTACAATACAAGTTATTATCTCACAGCCTCTGAAGCACACGACAGACATCTTTGTGGTGACTCTCTAGGGAATTGGAAAATATGAGGATATCGTCGAGATAAACCACCACACATAGCTGCAACAAATATCATGACATCGTTGATAAATTCTGGGAAAACTGACGGGCCATTGCAAAGACCAAACAGCATTACAAGGTATTCATAATGGCCAGCTCTGGTATTAAACGCAGTTTTCCATTTGTCGCCCTCCTTGAGCCTCACGAGATTGTATGCCCCTCTCAAATCAAGCTTTGTGAAAACTGTTGCTCCCTTGAGGTGATCAAATAACTCCATAATCAATGGAATCGGATAAGCATTCTTAATCGTGAAGCGATTGAGACCCCTATAATCAATACAAGGCTTCAGTTCACCACTCTTCTTTTTCACAAAAGATTTATGGATGAATCCTCGAGAAAGTGTGTCGGCAACATATTCCTCCATGGATTTGTCCTCCGAGACAGACAAAGGGTAAACCCGGTCATGAGGGTGGTATGGCACCAGGTTGAGGGTCAATTGCGCAATCAAATGACCGGTGTGGATGCAAACTACCAGCTTGACCTTTGTCAAAAACATTGCTAAATTTGCGGCAGGGAGGAGAGTGAAGAGATGCACAAGACCCTAGCCACTTTCTCAAAACATGTCTTCCTGCATTGTGGCAACCAGGAAAGAACCTCAGCACAAAAGAGGGGGTGTGCCACTGTAACCAAGGATAACCAGTAACCACCGGGAAATAATAAGGTGAGGAAATTACGCCTCTGCTGCTATTGCTGGGTGTCCAGTGTGTGTCCTGTCCCTTTAAGGGGGCTAGGGCGGCCTCCTGGCTCACCTGTCTCACACCTATCCATTCAATGCATGTGCTTCCACTGTGGAGACACTTATAAATTTAGTGTTAGGACTGCAAGTAATACAGGGTGCCTTGACGAGGCCTTGCAGCTTTCACATGCGTTTGCAAATGTGTGCTAACTAAACCCCTGCCTTTAACATACGGTTAGACAGGTAAATTTGGTTGGTCAGCAGACTGGTTGGTGAGTTGAGCTATGGAATTGTCTTTTTCTTGTATGTATATGCCCTCCATGTGCTCCTTACTGTGAAGGCCAGTTATGGGTGTGGGCGGTGACCAGTGTCTTGTTACCGTTTGTATATTTGGGTCGGGGACACACTGGACGCCTCTGCTGCTATTGCTGGGTGTCCAGTGTGTGTCCTGTCCCTTTAAGGGGGCTAGGGCGGCCTCCTGGCTCCCCTGTCTCACACCTATCCATTCAATGCATGTGCTTCCACTGTGGAGACACTTATAAATTTAGTGTTAGGACTGCAAGTAATACAGGGTGCCTTGACGAGGCCTTGCAGCTTTCACATGCGTTTGCAAATGTGTGCTAACTAAACCCCTGCCTTTAACATACGGTTAGACAGGTAAATTTGGTTGGTCAGCAGACTGGTTGGTGAGTTGAGCTATGGAATTGTCTTTTTCTTGTATGTATATGCCCTCCATGTGCTCCTTACTGTGAAGGCCAGTTATGGGTGTGGGCGGTGACCAGTGTCTTGTTACCGTTTGTATATTTGGGTCGGGGACACACTGGACGCCTCTGCTGCTATTGCTGGGTGTCCAGTGTGTGTCCTGTCCCTTTAAGGGGGCTAGGGCGGCCTCCTGGCTCACCTGTCTCACACCTATCCATTCAATGCATGTGCTTCCACTGTGGAGACACTTATAAATTTAGTGTTAGGACTGCAAGTAATACAGGGTGCCTTGACGAGGCCTTGCAGCTTTCACATGCGTTTGCAAATGTGTGCTAACTAAACCCCTGCCTTTAACATACGGTTAGACAGGTAAATTTGGTTGGTCAGCAGACTGGTTGGTGAGTTGAGCTATGGAATTGTCTTTTTCTTGTATGTATATGCCCTCCATGTGCTCCTTACTGTGAAGGCCAGTTATGGGTGTGGGCGGTGACCAGTGTCTTGTTACCGTTTGTATATTTGGGTCGGGGACACACTGGACGCCTCTGCTGCTATTGCTGGGTGTCCAGTGTGTGTCCTGTCCCTTTAAGGGGGCTAGGGCGGCCTCCTGGCTCACCTGTCTCACACCTATCCATTCAATGCATGTGCTTCCACTGTGGAGACACTTATAAATTTAGTGTTAGGACTGCAAGTAATACAGGGTGCCTTGACGAGGCCTTGCAGCTTTCACATGCGTTTGCAAATGTGTGCTAACTAAACCCCTGCCTTTAACATACGGTTAGACAGGTAAATTTGGTTGGTCAGCAGACTGGTTGGTGAGTTGAGCTATGGAATTGTCTTTTTCTTGTATGTATATGCCCTCCATGTGCTCCTTACTGTGAAGGCCAGTTATGGGTGTGGGCGGTGACCAGTGTCTTGTTACCGTTTGTATATTTGGGTCGGGGACACACTGGACGCCTCTGCTGCTATTGCTGGGTGTCCAGTGTGTGTCCTGTCCCTTTAAGGGGGCTAGGGCGGCCTCCTGGCTCACCTGTCTCACACCTATCCATTCAATGCATGTGCTTCCACTGTGGAGACACTTATAAATTTAGTGTTAGGACTGCAAGTAATACAGGGTGCCTTGACGAGGCCTTGCAGCTTTCACATGCGTTTGCAAATGTGTGCTAACTAAACCCCTGCCTTTAACATACGGTTAGACAGGTAAATTTGGTTGGTCAGCAGACTGGTTGGTGAGTTGAGCTATGGAATTGTCTTTTTCTTGCAGTTTTCCATTTGTCGCCCTCCTTGAGCCTCACGAGATTGTATGCCCCTCTCAAATCAAGCTTTGTGAAAACTGTTGCTCCCTTGAGGTGATCAAATAACTCCATAATCAATGGAATCGGATAAGCATTCTTAATCGTGAAGCGATTGAGACCCCTATAATCAATACAAGGCCTCAGTTCACCACTCTTCTTTTTCACAAAAGATTTATGGATGAATCCTCGAGAAAGTGTGTCGGCAACATATTCCTCCATGGATTTGTCCTCCGAGACAGACAAAGGGTAAACCCGGTCATGAGGGTGGTATGGCACCAGGTTGAGGGTCAATTGCGCAATCAAATGACCGGTGTGGATGCAAACTACCAGCTTGACCTTTGTCAAAAACATTGCTAAATTTGCGGCAGGGAGGAGAGTGAAGAGATGCACAAGACCCTAGCCACTTTCTCAAAACATGTCTTCCTGCATTGTGGCAACCAGGAAAGAACCTCAGCACAAAAGAGGGGGTGTGCCACTGTAACCAAGGATAACCAATAACCACCGGGAAATAATAAGGTGAGGAAATTACTTGGAATGGGATTATCTCACAGTGAAGAGCCCCTACGGCCATGGGAAGTGACCTGCCTGGCCACAATAAAGGCACAATCTCTCCCTCCTCTTAAAGGCCCTTTCATCTGCAGAGAGACATGTGAGGCCCAATTGCAACTCACTGGCAGACTCGGTACCAGGAGGTATGGGGGGTGAGGGAGGCACGGGTGGGACTGCAAAGCTCGGAGCAAAACATACAGGAAGCTTCCGCAAGCGCTCCTTAAAGGAAGGTCTCTCTCGGAGTTTGGAATCAATGAGGTCGGCAAACGCGATCAACCTCTCCAGCTCAGTGGGTATGTCTCGAGCTCATGTCTCGATGGTATCCAAGAGTCCATGAGAAAAAGCAGCCACGAGGGCCTCATTGTTCCAAGCAAACTCTGCTGCCAGAGTATGGAATTCAATGGCATAATCGGCAACAGTTCTCGTACTCTGTTTGATGGACATGAGGCTCTTGGCAGCAGAAGTGGAGCATGCGGGAACATCAAATACCCTTTTAAAGGAAGCTACAAACTCAGGTTAATTCAGGACAACAGTTTTTTATGCGTCTCCCATAGAGGGCCCAGGCCAAAGCTCTCTCAGAAAGCAAAGAAATCACAAAGCCTACTTTGATTCTATCCATGGGAAACGCCTGGGGCAGCATCTCAAAGTATAATCAAACCTGGTTGAGAAACCCTCTGCATTGAACTGGATTGCCCCCAAATTGCTGGGGAAGTGGAGCAGAACCAGACATACCTCTTATAGAGGTAATATTTGAGGGGGGTACCTGCACAGAGACTGGAGCATCAGCAGGGATGGCCTGCAACACAGGTTGTACCAGAACAGCCTCAGTGAGAGGATCCAGGTGAGTAGTGCAACTCAGGAGCATCCATAACGCTATGGCAAACTGATCCATGCGTTGATCCTAATCATCCAATCTGGAAAAAATATTACCAATATGTGGATTGCCTGCATCTTCTGAATTCATGGCCTTCGCCTACTGTCAGGAACCATGAATCACAGGGAAGTCCCGTCAAGTCACCGTGCGTCAGAGGGGGGCCCCGCCCCCGTTATTTAAGAACCGTCAGAAGAGGAGACGCGTCACACAGCGGGAGCCTCCCACCATGCCAGCATGGATGCGGAGCAGCCCGGAGAAGAAGATGAAGAAGAGAAGAGCAGCCCGGAGAAGAAGATGAAGAAGAGAAGAAGATGAAGAAGAGAAGAAGATGAAGAGAAGAGCGGGAGCCTCCCCCCATGCCATGGGTGCGGAGCGGCCCGAGGAGAAGAGGATAGAAGACGCCGTGAAGGAAATGCTGGACGAGAATACCGGAGGAAGAACCAGAAGAACCGGAAGAACCAGAAGAAGAAGAAGATGAAGGAAGATAGAAGAAAGAAGAAGCATTTAAATAAAGGAATTGTCAAAAACCGTCTCTTGTCATTTTTAACATGTTTGACAGTTTTTTAGTGAAATGGTAGGGGTACTTTTGTACCCCCCTACCATTTCACAAGGGGGGGGCAGGATCTGGGGGTCCCCTTGTTAAAGGGGGCTTCCAGATTCTGATAAGCCCCCCGCCCGTAGACCCCCACAACCACCGGCCAGGGTTGTGGGGATGAGGCCCTTGTCCTCATCAACATGCGGACAAGGTGTTTTGGGGGGCTACCCCAAAGCACCCTCCCAATGTTGAGGGCATGTGGCCTGGTATGGTTCAGGAGCGGGGGCGCTCTCTCGTCCCTCCCTCTTTTCCTGCGGCCTGCCAGGTTGCGTGCTCGGATAAGGGTCTGGTATGGATTTTTGGGGGGACCCCACCGCGTTTTTTTTTTTTATTTTGGCGCGGGGTTCCCCTTAAAATCCATACCAGACCTGAAGGGTCTGGTATGGAATTTAGGGGGACCCCCACCTCATTTTTTTTAAAATTTTGGCCGGGGTTCCCCTTAATATCCATACCAGACCTGAAGGGCCTGGTGTGGAATTTAGGGGGACCCCCACGTCATTTTTTTTTTAAATTTTGGTTCGGGGTTCCCCTGTGGGGAATTCCCATGCCGTTTTTATCAATGAACTTCTATGTGTATTGTCGGACCGGCAATGCAATAGCCGCGAGTAGTTTTAAATGTCATTTTGCTGTCAGACTGTTCTAAACACGGGAAACATGCGCCCCTTTACAGGCATACTATAGACATCCCCCAGGTACGAAATTTAAAGGGATATTACACTTTTATTGTTTGACTTTAGCATTATTAAAATCACTGCTCCCGAAAAAACGGCCGTTTTTAAAACTTTTTTTTTAATTGATCTATGTCCCCTGGGGCAGGACCCGGGTCCCCAAACGCTTTTTATGACAATAACTTGCATATAAGCCTTTAAAATTAGCACTTTTGATTATTCATGTTCGTGTCCCATAGACTTTAACGGTGTTTGCGTGTTGCGAACCAAACAGGGGGGTGTTCGACTCATCCCTATTTGTGAGTTTAAGGAGCAATTTCTGTTTGAGGGCAAAATCTGTACTGAAGTGGATCAAGAAGTTGTTCATAGTCAGATGTTCGCTCAGTCAGTTATCAACCAGTCTTTTAAGGAGTTTGGAGTAGAAGGGGAGTAATGAGATGGGGTGTAGGTTGTTAAGATTAGTGGGGTCCAGGGCTTTTTAAGGATAGGGGTGACTAGCACATGTTTTAGAGAGTTGGGAAAGATGCCAGAAGAGAGGGATAGGTTGAAAATGTGAGTTAGAGAGTGTAGAATAGAGTCAGAGGGTGAGGGTAGCATTTGTAAGGGAGCAGGATCCAGGGGGCAGATGGTTAGATGGGTGTTAGAAAAAAGTTTAGCCACCTCTTTAATACAAGCAGGGTTGAATGAGGGAAGTAATGATTGTACCTGTGGACATGGGGTGTTGAGTGGGGGAGGTTTCTGGCCATTGAAAATCTCCTCACGAACTGTATCAATCTTACTTTTGAAGTGATTGTCAATCTCCTGGGCAGTGAGTGAGTTAGGGGGTGGAAGTAATGGAGTGCACTGGCATTATAGAGTCACAAAAGACTATTTCAAGATGGCAAAAGGTGGAGAGGAATGGGGCCACAGCAATAAAGCTAACAATATCTTTCAAGGAGGATGGAGCGAATCAAATCCTTAGAAAGCAGAAAAAATAGGCATCAACTATATATTAATTAAAGGAGGCATAAATTAGGTGGAGATAGGAGATTCAGATACCAAGTACCAGGAAAAGATATTTTATGAAGAATGTATTGCAGAAATAATAGTTATTTTTCTAAGAAAGGCTGTAGGCTACATTCGGTATTTAGCCCTTTGGGTACCATAGAGTCCAAGTAATAAGTCCACATTTTTTCTTTTTGGAGTCTTCCCCTTCCCTTTTTTTAGGTCTATTAGTGTGGTGTATACATTTTTGTATTAATAAAGCAAGCTTTTTGTACTCCCCATAGTGTTCGTTTTTTTTCCCTCTTAACCACTTAAAGACCAGCCTCGTTTTGGATTTTAGGTGTTTACATGTTTAAAACAGTTTTTTTTGGTAGAAAATTACTTAGAACCCCCAAACATTTTATATGTTTTTTTTCTAACACCCTAGAGAATAAAATGGCAGTCGTTGCAATACTTTTTTTTTGCACCGTATTTGCGCAGCGGTCTTATAAGCGCACTTTTTGGAAAAAATTCACTTTTTTGAATAAAAAAATAAGACAACAGTAAAGTTAGCACATTTTTTTTTAATATTGTAAAATATAATGTTACGACAAAGTAAAGTGATACCCAACATGTCACGCTTCAAAATTGCGCCCGCTCGTAGAATGGTGTCAATCTTTTACCCTCAAAAATCTCCATAGGCGACATTTAAAAAATTCTACAGGTTGCATGTTTTGTGTTACAGAGGAGGTCTAATGCTAGAATTATTGCTCTTGCTCTACCGGTCACGGTGATACCTCACATGTGTGGTTTGACCACCGTTTTCATATGCAGGCGCTACTCGCGTATGCGTTTGCTTCTGCGCGCGAGCTCGTCGGGACGGGGGTTTTTTTTTTTTTTTATTTATTTTTATTATTTATTTTACATTATTTTTTTTATTTTTACACTGTTTTAAAAAAAATTGTGTCACTTTTATTCCTATTACAAGGAATGTAATCATCCCTTGTAATAGAAAAAAGCATGACAGGACCTCTTAAATATGAGATCTGGGGTCAAAAAGGCCTCAGATCTCATATTTACACTAAAATGCAATAAAAAAAAAGTCATTTAAAAAAATGACATTGAAAAAAATATGCCTTTAAGAGGCGTGGGCGGAACTGACGTTTTGATGTCGCTTCCGTCCAGCAGTGTCATGGGGACGAGTGGGCACCATCTTAGCCTTACTCGTCTCCAGGCACAGGAGGGAGATGGACGCGATCACCTCCGCCGCTACCTATGGCTCGGATAAGCGGCGGAGGGCACCGGATCATGGCGGGGGGCCCCTCTCCCGCCACCGATAAAAGTGATCTTGTGCCGAATCCGCTGCAGGGACCACTTTTATCAGAAAGCGGACCGCCACAAAAAAACGGGGATACCAGGGTTATGGCAGCTAGCTGCTGCCATAACAACGATATCCCCCTTCAAAGTCTGGACGTACATCGGAGTGCGGCGGTCCGGAAGTGGTTAAGAGAACTTTATTCTCTTAGTTTTTCTTGTATGCTCATAGGGCTACCTGAACTGCATCCTATGTGACCCGTTTGGATGAAGGTGTATATACACTTGCTATTATCCTCTATAACTTCAATATTCATGTAGGTTGATCCAGGCAACTAATTATTATTTGTCACTTTTCAAGGGAAGCTGCAGTTTGCAGGGGACTTTGCTCCAGTGCGTAGCGAATGTGGTGAAGTTTCACTTTGGCCAATCACAGCTAACTACAATAGTAAACACCAAATTAATCAATTTAATGCAGTAAAAATGGGAAATTCAGTGCTATAAGCAATCATAGTGTGTAAAAAATAAAAATTCCTGATCACTTCCCCAGAGTAGTACAATGTTACTATTATAACAATATATTGCACTGGTCACAGAGTGTTAAAAAAATGTAAAAAAAAGGTAAAAAAAGTAATAAAAAAGAAAAACACATTTTAAAAGAATTGAAAAAAAATTAAAAATGTTTTTTTTTTTCATACTGTCACTAGTAAGTGTCCGTGATCACTGCCACACCAGTTATATGGTGAAGCTGCACTGCACTGGTGACAGTATATAAAACAATTTTTTAAAAATGTTTGCATTTTCCAAAAAATTGTGACAAACAATTGCAATTTCAAGAAACTCACCATGCCTCTTACCAAATATCTTGGACTGTCTACAGCTCATTTGGAGAATAGTTGTACTGTCCTGGCATTTTTGGGCCTCAATAAATTAGATAGACCGCCAGTACATCAGGATTGATGAATTTTCAGATAAATGTACCATAGTTTGTGGACTCTATAACTTTCCTACAGGCTAAATAATAAACACTGATTTGGGTTATTTGCACCAAATAAATGTAAAATACAGTTTGCCCTAAATGTATAAAGAAGGATTATTTATTTGAAAAATTTTGTTTTAAAAAAGAAAAAACATTTATTTTTTTTCTTTAACATTTTCAGTCTCTTTTTCTTATATATAGCAAAAAAATTTAAAAAACAGTGATAATTAAATATCCAAAGAAAGCTAAAAATTTCAGCTGGGTACAGTGTTGCATGTCATTCAAAGTGCAACAGTGCTATTGAAGTGGTTAAAGGTAAAGTTCACTTTTTCTTCTAAATTCCAGCTCACATACATTCCAATATACCATTAAGTTAAAATAAAAGCTTTCTATGTTTTTTAGGACATGGCTTTTTAAAAGTTAATGACTTCCTGGTATGTAGATTTAGGACATAAAAAAGACATTAAGACACAATGGAGTAATTCACCAGTTAACCTCATTAGCACACACCCTGCACCTGCCTTCACCCTTCAGAACATTTCTCCCACCCTATGTACTAACTAGGGTGATACAGGCAGTAGTATTGAAAACAGAAGTGTCCCTGGAAGTCTTTACATGCTAGCTATATAATCTGATTGTATAATCTCCTTTAGATCCACCACCAACTATGCAATACAAGGGCCTGCCTGATTGGATACAGAGTGATTGGAGAGATAGGTGTTTCTTTCTATTCCATAGTTTTGGTAAATCTAAAGGAAATTGTACAGAGATTGTACAATCACACTGTAAAGTGTATGACCATCTTTATACAAGTACATAGGAGGGGATGGACAGAAGGACTCAGTTATCAGAGTGGATCCACCTGATATCACAACTTTCCTGCATAACCTAAACACATAACACAGTTTGAATTCATGTTCATCATTCACCATTAAAAAATGGCAAACAAGAGTTGTTTGTTTCGCAATAGAGCATATAGAGGCAACACCTTGCTTGTATAGCATCTGTCTAACATGTAATTTAAATTGTGCTTTCTTCTCAATTTTGCTAATGGCATGTATTATTTAACACAAGTACCATAGGCTTCTAACAGCTATCAGAAAAGAGGCAATATAATACTTTGTTGAACATATCACAGTTTTTCTTCAATATTGCGAATTGCGATGCTATGTTACTACCTAATACTGGACTATCTATCTGTTTGATTCTTTTGACTTATCCCTCTTTCTTTTGTGTTACTTTTGCTCTGCCCTGTATGACTTATGGACTGTAATTATAATAGACCTATATACAGTATAATAAGGTCATACTGTAATTAGCTTTACTGATGTATGTTTTTGTATCTTCTTTGGAAAAAATGAAATAAACATTTTTAATGAGGTAAAAAATCCCTTGCAAAGTGCAACTTCCATTGCAAAATGGACAGTATTTTTTACCTTTAGTAAATCAACACCATAGATTGGGTTAACATAAACATACGGCATTCCTATTAGAAAGGTAAAGGGGTTAAAACATGTAATGTGATATTTTATAATGAGACTCCAACTGATAACTGATAACAAAAAAAGTAACTAACTTTAAAAAAAAATAATATTTTTACCTAATTAAAAATATATTGTGTATTTAAAGATGGCAAATACAATGAGAAATAGGACTCCAGTTTGAAGTTGTACTAAATAATATATTGGACCACTTCTTTCATCCATAATTAGCAGGAAAAAAGTGACATGTTGCTTATTATGAACACTATGCTGTTTTTATGCAATCCTGTCAATAGGGATGAAGATTGGTTTTTAGCTTATCCATGGGACATTTGCATTTCCAGCTAATTAATGTGGAAATTCACCAGACTGAATTCTTTGTAAGCATTATGCACTCATTGTCCTTTCAACAGTGTTCAGCAGGTCTGTGTAGGGAGAGTAATGCCTCGTACACGCGATCAGACTTTCTGACAACAAAATCATGGAATTTTGTCCGAAGGGTGTTGGCTCAAACTTGTCTTGTCTTGCATACACATGGTCACACAAATGTTGGTCAACTAGAACGTACTAGACCTACTACTTGGTTTTTCAGCTCTTCAGCGCCACCCTTTGGGCTCCTTCTGCTAATTGATTCGCACTTTTCTTTTCGCGTTTTTCATTTAGCGCTTTTCTGTTCGTGCTTTTCATTTTGTTCATTTATTGGCCTTGGAGTTATTGCTTTGACATTATTTTTTTGGTTGAATAATGATTTGATTTGGTATATTTTCTATATTTTTGGATGCATAGAATGCACTTTTTGGTTAAGTTCTATTGACAGATAGCTTGTCTAATTTTTAATTATTTTTTTTTTTAATGCACAAAAAAAAAAATTACTTCAAATGACAGTTTGGGAGTAGGCAGTTACATTTTAAAAAATACAATGTAAAATTGACAAGGGACACCAACATAGTTGTATCTTTGATCTTAAAAAAACGAGGGGATAATGGTGTTGTGGTAACTTGCACAAATAAAAAAACAAAAAACATAATAATATTATTTTTGATATCACTAGAAAAAAAAAGCCTTTGAAAATTCGTTTGCAATAACTCTCATTAAAGAAGAAGAGAATTGTGCGCTGAATTTGGAGATTTCATAATTTGGCACGTTACAAATGTTAATTCTCCATTACAAATGCTAGTTTACAAGACCAATCGCTTCTGCTTCCGAGCATGCGTGTTTGTACTTTGGACTTTTGTGTACACACAATCGGAAAATCCCACAACACACATTTGTTGGCGGAAAATTTGAAAACATGCTAGCCAACATTTGTTGGCAGAAAGTCCGACAACAATTGTCCGATGGAGCACACACACAGTCGGATTTTCTGCCAACAGCCTGACATCCAGCATTTCCTGTCGGAAAATCCGATCGTGTGTACGGGGCTTTAGTTTCTATGCGGTGCTATACTGTGCTATATTGCATTAGGTTGCTGTGGATTGCAGTGTGGTGGGATACAAAGACTTATGTTAATTTTTTTATTTTAGGGAGTGCAATGTGCACTTTTTGCTTACGCAGCAAAGATGCCCTTTGTTTGCAGCATGTCACAGTGTACTTGGATATTGAGGATGAGGAAGATAGCGCCAGGACCATCGACTAAAGGGGCTTCAGGCAGGGAGTAACAAGGCAGTGATGATATCCAGCATCTGGAGTTTACCGTAAAGTGGGATCCAGAAATGAGGAAAGGGTGGATGATGAAGTGCCAGAAGGTTCATAAGTGCCACTGGCTGGAACAAAGGAAGGTTCTGAGGGAGAGGCAGGACAGCAGTGAAGGAGGCTTTTGTCCAGGGGCAGAGACAGCTTGCAGAGGACTCGAGGGAGTCCTCTGTCATCATACTCCTGAAAACTTGATTTGGCAGAATTCTCCCACAGAGATCTGCAGTGTGGGCCTTTTTTAACGTATTATCTGCTGACAGCATAATTGTGGTCTGCAGCCTCTGTCTGTTATGTATCTTTAAAATGTACCAGCCATTTAGGTACCACATGCAAGAGAAAACACATGACTCTGCACCGCATAGCTTAGTGTGATCAGCAGCTCAATTAGCACAAGGCCTGCATTCTCTTGTTCCTCAGATTTGGCATCCTTCCCTTCCACAACAATCTCCTGGTGCTTCCACATCAGCACCTTCTAGTGACAGGGAGGAAAATCTCACAAGGGGTTTCAGAAGCTTAGGATACAATTTATCAAGCAGGAACGAGGGTCATGAGGCAACTCTGAGGAGGGGCATGCTGGTGGTGCCACCAGGTGTATTGTCCAATGGGGACAGTGCAGTCATCTGTACCCCCTCCTTCTTACTGGCCTCATTCACTGACTCCCAGAAACAAGCAGCCCCCCCAAGTACCTCAGTGCATATGCAATATCTCAGGCTAAATGCTATCATGCTGTTTTGCTTATATGTCTGGAGAACAAAAGCCACAATAGGCTAGAGCTCCTTCCAGCAATCCAGGCTCAGACCCCACACCATCTTTAGCCAGGCAAGGTTGTATGTGACAACAGCACATGCATGGCAAATCACACATGTCTTGCCTGGGTTGTGTCCTTAACCTGGTGGTGTAGTAGTTTATCATGCTGTACCTTGGCTTTCAGGAGGTCTTTTGTAAGGTCCGAAGTTATTTTTTTTCACTTTAGGTGGTCATACATGGCCATAGTTTGCTGGGCAGAAACCAACATAAGCTGCTTGTCCACCATGTGTGATATCCACTCATTTTGGAACTCAACATTAACCTTTGCTGCAGAAGCTTCACCAGCAGCAGCATGCTATATAGGTATATGTGTGATTATTGTATGAGGATAGGCTCTTGGGATTTGGAGTTCTCTTCATGCATTAATGGCCTATCATTCAGGATGCTTGCAGCAGTTTATCCCCTTTTTGAAGAGGTGACAGAAATGGTGAGCTGCAATGAGACAGGTATTAACTTTACAATCCCTCTTTGTGTTCCTAGTGGAGCACACATTTTATGGCTTTATAGACTAGACATTAGAGTCACACCAGCAAGAGGGAGAGAAGGACTTTTTTTCCCTACTGCCTCTATCTTTGTGAGGCAGAAGTTGCAAGAGGCAGAGGAGGAATATAAGGAGGAGGAGCGCTAGGGTGCTGAGGGTGAGGAAGAGGACAGAGAGGTTTCAAGGGGCACATTTTACCACTCCTGAACCCTAGGAGCTGTACATGGGCGGGGAGAGATTGTTTAGGGTATGCTGTCCTCAGCATCACCAAGGAATTGGGGTCCACTGCTGCAGACAATTTGTGCAAAAGGGGTCCATTATGCAATCACAGGGACCCTAGGATTTAGGTCATCAAAGCAAGGGTCCCCTATCAGGTGAACACCATATTAGATCCCTGATACATGGGTACAATCTCTGATCCATTGCTACCATCCTTGAGGGAGCCCAAAATGTATCTCTATGATTCTTTTCATGGTGATGGCAGGATCCCCTCTGAGAACCAACATGCCTATAACCCTTTGACACCTGAAAGGAAGATCACTTGTTGTGGTGACCGATTCAGCACCAGTTTTCAGAGTTTTGTTAAACCACAGTGGAAAGGGCCAGCTGCAGGCAGCAGTTACAGCTAGAACCTGAACCAAATGACTGCTAACATCTGATCCATGGCTCATGCAGACATAGTCAGAAATAAGAACCCTGTTAACTGTTGAGTGTCCAGACTGGGCCACTGGCTGTAGCTTACATGGAGCAGTGAGCTGTCTGAGAGAGAGCCTTCAATGCAACGGGCAGTTTTGTTTTGGAGGAGGCTAATCTTCTTTTTCCCTGACAGTGTGGATTGGCTCACTTTCATTAAAATGAACCAGTCTTGGATTACCAACCCCTGTTGCTGATATTACAGACTAAACTATTAAACATCATCTAGCCTCCTCCCAAAAAAAAAAGCTCTCCAGCAAGAATGACAGGTCCATGCAATATGCAGGACCGACATGGGAGAGCTCAAAGGAGAATGCATGTTTCCTTTTTGTTTCTTTGCAGTATTGCTATTGGTTACAGCTACAGCTTCTCCTGCACAGCAACTAGCAGCTGATTGGAGGAATTTGGCGGTTTGCAAAGCCCATGTTTCTGGAGGAGATAAAAGGGACAGTCCGGCCTCTACAAACAGACCCTGTGGAACCGGACCGGGACTCAGAAGGATGAAGCTCCGCTCACCTGAGAGGAGGGAGAGCCTGCTCCACCGCCTCATTGAGAAGGCCGAAGGTTCCGGAGTTGAGGAGTGGCTTCTGCAATGCCTGGAGGGCAGTTATTCTGAGACTCCGCCTGGGCCATCTGCTGTCACAGCCCAGAAAAAGATGGAGGAGCCAGAAGCAGGCATGAGCAGTCCACGCCAGAAGCCAGGGAGAAGGAAGAAGAGACAGAGAATGGAGGCTTCTCCACAGCCCAAAGCAAAGGAGAGAGCTGGCAGCATTCCTCCCAGGAATGCACCTCTATTGGAACAGAATATTGCTACTCAGCCTGCCGCTGCTGCGGCCAGAAGTGAGCAACCTAAGAGTCTGCCTGTTGGTGAGACACTCTCTGATGTTAATGTCACTGAATTTAATGTTCTTGTTAAATCCTTATCTAGTATGTTACACAAACTTAAAAGGGCACACACAGTTGGTGCTTTTGTTGAGGAGGCTGAAGGAGCACAGTATTCTGGTGCTTAAACACCAGTAATGATTTAAAAGGGGCACAGTTACATGGTGCTTTTTTTACAGCAGGATGACACCCCTTTTCAACATAATGAAATAGAAATAGATGATATAGGTCCAATTTGGCATAATTTAACAGAGAACCCCCTCGGTGAGAATTTTAAAAATAGTACAGGTATCATGGCTCGCAAGCCGGTCCAAGTTCGCAAATCTGTTATCCTATTCTGCACGCTCTGCTCATTCTATAGTTGTGGAGTCCTCCTTTAAGGCACCTCTGTGAAAACATTTTGGGGGGGGTGTGTTCAGGCCTTTTTCAGCACATAGATATAGCTTCTGAAGCCTTCCGTCATTTTGGCGGTACAGCCTGGTTCACCTATGATGAGAATTTCAGGCAGAAATTAGCAGTCCACCCTGCCTTGAAATGGGGATTGGGCCACAATTCACACCTCGAGTGGTGGCTAGCCCACAGAATGCCTTTTGTAAAGGCTTCTGTTTTGCCTTTAACGAGGGGCAATGCAAATTCTTATCAATCTGTAGGTATAGCCATGAGTGCTCTTACTGTAATGGGAACCATTCTGCTAGTAGATGTTTTCGGAAGTCATCAGCAGCTTCTCTCCCACCCTTTCCATGCGATGCTGGTGGAAAAGGTCAGGACGCCGGTAAGCTTGCCAAGAATGCTACCATGGTTAGATCATTACCCAGATCGCACGATGGCGTGGCTGTTAACTGATAGTTTTAAGGACGGCTTCTTGGTTCCCTCCTTCGCCGGGATGGGATGCACTTTGGTTAAAAATTTACATCCTGCTATGAGTCACCCTGAAATTGTGCAGGAAAAAATCTCTAAGGAAGTTACAGAAGGAAGAGTAGCTGGCCCTTTTCCTCGCCCACCTTTTAAAAACTTCTGACTCTCCCCCTTGGGCATTGTTCCCAAAAGAGAATAGGGTAGTTTCAGGCTTATTCACCATTTGTCATATCCAGAGGACGTTTCTCTTAACGATGAGGTTTCGGAGGTTATAGCTCCTGTTTCATACTCTTCCTTTGATGAAGCACTTGTGCTTTTACGGCATTTTGGGCAAGGTGCACTGTTAGCAAAAGTAGACATCAAATCTGCCTTTCGCCTGCTACCTGTGCATCCACAAGGATTCAATTCCCTGGGTTTCCAATTTCAAGACCAATTTTATTTTGATAAATGTATGCCCATGGGTTTCTCGTTATCCTGTTTTTATTTTGAGGCCTTCTCAAAATTTTTGCATTGGGTTCTGTCTAAATGTTCTCCTAATGGGGGTATTCTACATTATTTAGACGATTTTTTATTTGTGGGCCCAGCAAACTCCCCCCTGTGTCTGGAGTCGCTGAACACATTTTTTCATATTTGTGATTCCTTCAGTATTCCCATTGCGCATGAGAAGACAGTCCTTCCTGCATCCATCTGCATATAGAATTTGTGGGGATCACTATCGATTCATCCTTGATGGAGTTCAGATTGCCCGGGGATAAATTGCATCGGATGAGAATAATGATCTTGTTATTCTTGTCTAAGCATAAAGTGTTGTTAAAAGAGGCCCAATCCCTATTAGGTCTGTTTGCATTCGCAGCTAGGGTTATTCCCATAGCTAGAATTTTTTCCAGGCGTTTTGCTTTGACTATTAGGGGTTTTAAGAACCCTTATTTTAATGTTTGGATTTCTAAAAGTGTCAAAGAAGATCTGAAAATTTGGGATTCTTTTCTTTGCAACTTCAATGGGCAACAATCCTTTACAAACAATTTTCAGTTAAATTTCTTTACAGACGCCGCGGGTTCACCCGGTTTTGGAGCTTTTCTGGATGGCCATTGATGTGCCTCTAGATGGCACTCCAGTTTGTTGCAACAAGACATTTTGCACAACATAGTCCTCCTTGAATTGTTTCCGGTTATAGTTTTGATTGTGATTTGGAAAGAGCAGTTTATGAATCATAGGATTATTGTAAATATGGATAAAAAAGGTGTACTCTTTGCTATCAATATGCTATCATCTAGATCAGAGCTAGTTATCAAGCTTTTTTTCATGCACTGCATGAGATTCAATATCTGGTTAAAAGCCCAACATATACCTGGGATTGATAATAACATAGCTGAAGCTTTATCTCGTTTACAGTTCCAGAGGTTCTGGGAATTGGCTCTATCGGTAGATCAGTGTGGAACCCCTTGCCCGGATTTCCTCTGGGGCTTGATCTGGGACTGATCTCTGCTCATCTTCGGAACACGGTGGAACGTAAGACATGGCAGGAATATAGTCTGGCCTGGCCAAAATGGTGTTCTTTTTGCTCTAGCAGGCTTATAGATGTCTTGGAGGTGAACGTGTATGTCTCCTTAGCTTTTGTGTCTTTTCTTATTCAGTCTGGGCTTAGTCCTGCCTCCATTAGCAAGGTGTTGGCTGGTGTTTCATTTTTTCTAAAATTTGCAGGTATGCCAGCCTTATCCTCCTTCTTTCAGGTTAGCCAGGTCCTCAAGGGATTCAAGAATTCACGCCCTACTCAGGATTCCAGATGTCCCATTTCAGTTAATCTATTAATCAAGCTGCTATCTATATTAGAAAAGATTTGTTTTACTGAATTTGAACTCTTGCTTTTCGGGGCAGCCTTTTCTGTTACCTTTTTTGGTGCCCTTAGAGTTGGAGAACTTACAGCTCAAAACAAATCATCTCCATCCTTCCTGATTTTTTCTCATGTATCTATGGAATCAGATTGCCTACATTTGTTTATCTGCCGGTCAAAAACTTTTGGTTTAGGCAAAGGTCAGTGGATATCTCTGGGTATATCTCCCAATCCGTTGGTTTGCCATACTGCCAGTTATATGTCAGTCAGGCCCTCCTCTGATAGTTCCTTTTTTATCCACCGGGGCTTGTCCCCTTTGACTGGATACCAGTTTTCTGCTGTGCTGTCCTCATGTCTTAAGCGCCTTAACCTCTCAGGTCTCAGATTCTCATCGCATTCATTTAGGATTGGGGCCACCACCACAGCCAATTTGTTGGGATTCTGTCCCAAAGGTCAAAAAAGGGTTGGTTGGTGGACTAGTAGTAGATATAAAATTTATGTCTGCCCTGAGTTGTTAATTGTTTGATTTTTCTATTTTCAGATTCACCTAAATGCACAATCTGGATTGTAGGCCATTCCTACATTTTCTGGGCTGAAAAACAGGCTGCATCCAGGATTTATACGAACAATTTAGGTTTGGATAGTAATGACTTTACGGTTTTGTGGTCTGGTGTTAAGGGCCTAAGATGGCGTAATCTTAAAGACCACTTAATTTACTTATCCACAGTTTGGCCATCTCCTCAGGTTCTAGTTCTTCACGTTGGAGCAAATGACATTGGAAAAGTTAGAACATGGGAGCTCCTTTGTGAAATGAAGCGGGATATTTATTCCATTAAACTTTTGTTTCCAAGTACCAATTTGGCCTTCTCTGAAATGATTCCTAGACCCCTTTGGTCCCCTTTGGGGAATTTATTTTATGTGGATAGGATTCGGAGACAGCTGAATAGGACTATACATAATTTTTTAGTGTCCTCGGATGGTGTGTCTTTCCGCCACTTGGAGCTGGAAGGTTTTGTAGCGGGGTTATTTAGGAAAGATTTAGTTCACTTGTCGGACATAGGTCTGGACATATTCAATATGGTCCTGCAAAGTTTAATTGAAAGTGCCACGGTGTTGGGGGGACCTCAGCCAGCAGTTTCCCTCCTGGCCTCGGTCGGTGGGGAATAGTCATCCAGCATTGTCTGGATGGACACAGTGTAAAATTTTGGGTTGATGTATTATAGCCAAGATGGCTTTATAATTATTTGAAGTTGTGTTATTTCATTATCAGGTTACCCCTTGAACAACATCGTGGCCTAAATTTAATTTTCCAAAATAAATAAATTTGTTGAAAGAAAAGAAATGGTTGTTGGTCTTTTATTGTATTAATAGCTCCTTTGTGCTAGCCCATGACAGGTCCATGCAATATGCAGGACCCACATGGGAGAGCTCAAAGGGGAATGCATGTTTCCTTATGGTTTCTTTGCAGGATTGCTATTGGTTACAGCTACAGCTTCTCCTGTGCAGCAACAAGCAGCTGATTGGAGGAATTTGGCAGTTTGCAAAGCCCGCATTTCTGGAGAAGATAAAAGGGGCAGTCTGGCCGTTACAAACAGACCCCGTGGAACCAGACTGGGACTCCCACCCGCTCTCCCTAATTTATTAAATCAGTCATGGTGTTGTTTAGTGGGTTTTGGGTTGATGTATTATAGCCAAGATGGCTTTATAATTATTAGAAGTTGCGTTATTTCATTATCAGGTTACCCCTTGAACAACATCGTGGCCTAAATTTAATTTTCCAAAATAAATGAATTTGTTGAAAGAAAATAAATGGTTGTTGGTCTTTTATTGTATTAATATCTCCTTTGTGCTAGCCCATGCCACGCAATGTATTTACAGGATGAGCTGCTAAATTTCTAATGCTTGATGTAGAGTAAATCCTGCATTGAGTTTCATTGTTTGTGGCCTATTCCAGTACCCAGGTATTGTAAAGTTCCACACAATATTTGTGCAGCGTGACCTCCACTGCTTAATTTCTGATGTTTGGTGCAGGTAAATCTGTCCCAGGCATTGTAAAGTCCCATGCAATGTTTGTGAAGCAGGGTGTCAACTGCCAAAATTTGAATGTTTATTGCAGAGTTATTCCTTTTTTGTGTTTCAAATTTTGTGGCCTATCCCAGCATCCAGGCAATAGAAGAGTGTCACACAATGCAGGGTAAATACTGTGTTGTGTCTTAAAGATTGCAGCCTATTTCAATGCTCGAGAAGTGAAAAGTGCCACACAATGGTTCTGCAGCTGGGCCTAGGCTGGCTGCTTTGTATCACAAAGTTTGTGGCCCATTCCAATTTCCAGGCATTGTAAAAGTGGCACACAAAAGGGGTTGAGCGGTCGGAGCCTGATGGTAATGCTGGCTACAACATCATCGTATCGGCGCACAGTGAGGGCGCCTGGATCGACCTGAGACGCGTCCAGCCCGCGGCTGCTTCTTTCCTGCGCCCACCCTCCTGGCTCTGCTCCCGGCTCGAGACCTCCTCATTCTAGCCTCACTATCCCATCTTGTGGAGCCACATAAGCATCACAACCACCGGATTCCACCTCTAGAGACACCCTAGTGATCCCAGAGACTTGGACTGACCCCTGTGATTGGAACAGGGTACCCTGGGGATCGGGTTCAGTGTTTCCTTGGAAGCCAAACGGGGGTCTGAAGCAACCCTCTGAAAACAGCTGCGGTCTCAAGGTAGGATGGATGGATGCTGAGATTTATTCAATGCTTTGTACAGTTTAAGCATAAATACTTTGCAAAAGAGGTAGTGGGTTACTACCCCGCATTACTGTCTGTTTGAACATGCTTAGGGGTTGTCGATAAGACTCACATGGCAGAGACTTTATCGCCAGAATTGAGTGTCATCTGCAAAGGAGGACACTGAGAGAAGGTGTGTGGCATCGAATCTTTCCTTTGTCTTGGGATGAAAGGGTCATTGTGCATTTGAAATTACTGAGACTTCTATCCTATTCCTGGACTTTATTTTGTCTCTTGAATGGTCTGTGTCAAATAGCTCATAATAGGTAAAACAGCCCATCTGCCATTATAAACAATAAAAAAGGTTGCTTTGAAAATGTAACAAGAAAGCAATTGCAGATGCAAAGTAAATTCAAGCGTAGGGGACGAAAAGTGGGGCAAGGAGCAAATAAGAGAGAGCCATAAGTAAGGAAGAGAAAGTGAACAGGGTGGAGTGGAGCATGAGAGGTCACTCTCAAAAAGTTGCTGAATCTAAAAAACCCAGAGAAAGCCTAAATTCAAGCTCGATCCAAAAATACCTAAAAGAAGCGAATTTAAAAAGCCCGGTCATGGACAATAAACAACAGGGGGGAAAGGAAAAGAAGAAAGAACCAGCTAAAAATAAAGGTGCCCAAGGAGGGGCTCCCAGAGGGGAGATGTTCCCTGAAGGGGATCTTGACCTCAGCACTGAGGAAGAGAATGTCATGGATTCACTCCCAACCAAAACAGAGATGCTGGACATATTTGCTAAATTAGAAAACTCAATTAAATCAGAGATCCTCAATGTAAGGTTGGATATGAGCCACCTTTTGAAACGAGTGGAAGTAGTGGAGGAGGTATCAGAGAAACAGGCTCAAGAAATCATAGAGTTAAAAACTCAAATAAGAAAGCTACAAATAGACCATCGTGAGGTTCTCTACAAACTGGAAGAACAAGAAAATCAAAATCGTCGGCAAAACTTAAGGATCAGATCCTTACCAGAACAACGAGGAGAGGACCTGAGACACTAAGATGAAAGAAATTTTTAACCCCCTGCTAGACAGAAGTATAGATGAAGAATTAAAAATTGACAGAGTACATAGGATAAGAAAACCCCCAAGTGTGAGAGAAGATATCCCTAGGGATATTATTATTAAATGTCATCAATATGAAGACAAGGCAAAGATTTCAACCTGTGCAATTGAACAATATTGAAATTCAAATCTTTGCCGATCTCTCAGCAGGGACTTTATTTAGGAGACGTCAACTGAAACCCCTATTGGAGACACTGAGGGCGGCAAATTTAAAGTATAGTTGGGGTTTTCCAGCATCCTTAAATGTTATGAGAGAGGGTAGAAATGTTAGACTGAAACATATAGAGGACTTCCAGGACTTTTGCAGTAATTTAGATATTCCAATACCAATTATCCCAGTCTGGACGAGTCTATAAAATGAAAAAGGTTAAAATTAGGATCTGGGGCTAGGGGGTATTATAAAATTACCCACAAAGGTGTTGATAAGATAGTCATGTAAGGGGAGTAAGAGGAAACTAGAGGGGTTGAGATCCGGGCTCTGGTGGAGTCCTTGTGATGCTGTAATTGAAAGTTTAAGTGCTGGGTGGGGGGGTCGGGGGGGAGGTGGGGTGGGCTGTGTGGGAAGGATGTTAGGGCCTCCGCGTTCTCCATCCCCCCCATAAAGGGGGGGGGAGGGTGGACCACGGCTGCCTGCTATTGGAGTCACACCCCATTATATGGTTGGCAGCAGGTTGAGATAGATGCGATCTCGATGCTGCGGTCCTGTGGTCAGGTATTGGCTGGGGGGGACATGGGAGGGGAGGGGGGAGAGGGTTGGGGGGCGAGGGGGGGTGGGATAGGGGGGAGGGGGGAGATCCTATCCTGCAGAGGCATTACAAGCGGATTCTAAGTGGTAGGATTCGGTATTTGGTATAAGGCCTGTTTTATGAATACACGGGATGATGGAAATTAACTGTTTGACTTATAATGTAAAAGGGCTTATTTCTCCTAGTAAGAGGCATAAAGTGCTTAGAGAGTTACATCATTATGGCGCAGATGTGGTATTCTTGAAGGAGACCCATTTGGCGCTGGATACAGGTATTAAGTTTTATTCTAGAAATTTCCTGAGTTGGATCTACTGTGACTCTCCTATTAAATGGGCAAAGGGAGTGGCAATCGAGTTCTCTAAACGAACCAAATTTGTTCTGATAGAGAGGAAAATAGATCCTGAGGGCCGTTACCTATTTTTGAAGGTAAGGCTTGTAAGGCTTGGAGAAAGGATTTTTACTTTGGCAAACGTGTATTGCCCAAATAGAAACCCAATTAAATTTCTCTCTCAGATCTTAAACAAGCTGATGGAATTTAAGGCGGGGGAAGTGATATTAGCGGGTGATTTTAATTTTTGTTTAAATCCAGTTCTGGATAGTACGTCTAGTGCACAGGTAGTAAGTAAAAACCTCTTAAATAACATTGGGTGCAAATTACATAACTGTCAAATTATAGACGTATGGAGGGTGCAGCATGCAAAATCTAGGGATTACACCTTCTTCTCTCCTGTGCACGGGACTTATTCAAGACTGGATTATTTAATGGTGGATCATAGTCTGTTGGAGTCAGTAGGGGGATACGAAGATAGAGATAATCACGCTATCAGATCACGCCCCTGTCTTAATGAAAGTGAGAATTAAGGGGCTCCAAAAGTACCTGTATACATGGCGCCTTAATGAAAATCTTATTAGTAATAAAAAGGTAGCCGAAAAAACACAGCAGGAAATTAACTTGTTCCTTTTGATTAATGACACGGGAGAGACATCAGGAACAGTCTTATGGGAGTCCTTAAAAGCGTATATTAGGGGGGTTTTGATATCTATTGGGGCTGGAGAGAAAAAGGAAAGATTAAAAAGGAATCTTATAAATTCATAAACTTGAACAAGCTCATAAAGCCTACAAAGGGAATCGTAGGACCCTCCTGCAACAATTGATAACTAAAAGAGAAGAACTTAAGGATTTAATGGAGACTGAATCAAATAAGATTTTGAATAAATATTTAAAAGATAGATTTCGGTGGGGAAACAAAGTGGGTAAGCATTTGGCAACAGTCCTGAAGAAAAAAAGAGATATAAACTTTATCTATAAAATTCAAAATAAAAAAAGGGGAATTCAGGCACACATCTAAAGAGATAGGTGAAGAATTTCGGCAATATTTTACAGCCCTCTATTCAGTTAGACAAAGCGAAAGTGGTTACTTGGGAAGAGAGGAGAGGGTGATAGACTTCCTGAAAGTGGCTGGGCTACCCACCTTGTCTAAAAATCACACTCTAGAATTAGATAGACCTATTACTGAAGAAGAAATCCTTCTAGCTTTGAAAGCATCTCTTCCGGGCAAAAGTCCCGGACCAGATGGTTTCACATCTTATTTTTATAAAAAATTTAAAGACTCTTTCTGTCAGGTGTGGAACAGGTTGGGGGTGCAAGGGGAATTATGTGAGGGAGCATTAACAGCATCAGTGACCTTATTATTAAAAGAAGGCAAGGATTGCACGCTTTGCTCCAGCTATAGGCTGATAGCGCTTTTGAATGCAGATATTAAACTGTATGCCAAGGTACTGGCATTGCGGCTAAAGGAAAAAATGTCCTACTTGGTTCACCTGGACCAAGTGGGCTTTATTCCAGGGAGAGAAGGGAGAGACAATGGTGTACGGTCTCTCCTTATTTCAGAGGCTATTAAAACTAGTAGGTCCCCAGGTCTATTTCTGTCAATAGATGCTGAGAAGGCATTTGACAGAGTAGACTGGGGATTCATGATTAAAACGCTGGAAGCCATGGGAGTGGGCCCAACTATGATGAAATGGATTAAAGTTTTGTACAATCATCCCTCAGCATTTGTTAATGTAAATAGTATAGCTTCTGCACAGTTCAAAATGGAGACTGAGACTAGGCAAGGTTGCCTGTTGTCTCCTCTTCTGTTCATTTTGACATTAGAGCCTTTATTGGCTTCGATCCAAAACAACCCGGACATTAGTGGCTGTACGGTGGGAAGAGAAGAACACAAATTGTCAGCGTTCGCCGATAATGTGTTATTCTTTATCACTAAACCAAGGATTTCGATCCCAAATCTATTGTCCATCTTGAGGAAGTACGAAGAGCTTTCAAATTATAAAATCCACCTCGGTAAATCGGAAGCCCTAAACATCAATATAGACAGAGAGGAAGTAGCTAGACTCAGGAATGTGTTTCATTTCCTTGGAGGGAAAACATTAATTATCTAGGGGTTAAATTAGCCAATTCACTAAGGAAGATCTATCTGTTAAATTACATCCCATTACTTGATGAAATTAAACAAGAAATAAAAAAATGTTGAATCGCCCGATCTCTTGGATCGGTCGTGTAAACACAGTTAAAATGGTCTTAGCCCCAAAAGTTTTCTATAAGATGCAGATGCTCCCAATCCCATTGGCTCAAACATATTTCAGAATTTTAATTGGTTTAATAAATAGATTTGTATGGAATAATAGGAAACCAAAGATCGCATACACGGTTTTGAGTAAGGAGAAAGCACATGGTGGTCTGGCTATTCCAGACTTTAAAAAATACTGCAATGCAATAGTTTTATCACGGGCACTAGATTGGGCAAATGATGGGCCTAATAAAAGATGGGTTAACTTGGAAATGGGTTTAAGTAATGAACAGTTGAATCCCCCACACTATAGGAATTTAGGTCCAAACTCACATGACATAACACTTCACACATTTAAAATCTGGGATCAGATTTACTCACAAAATAAATGGGAGTACAATTCACCTTTAATTCATCTAAAAGATAATGTATTTTTTCTTCCAGGGATGGAGGCAGTGGGAGGTAATTGGATAAAAAATAGGGAAGCACAATTAAAAGATATTACTAAAAAAGGTAAAATTATCACTTTTCAGGAATTATCTGTACACAGGGGTTTAATGAAAGTAGATGTGTGGCGGTATGGCCAGCTCGCTCATTTTGTTAAAAGCCTTTCTGGGCCTATAAGAGATGAAAAAAACTACAGGCTGATGGAGAAGCTTTTTTTTAAGGGAAAAGTCAAGGAATAATATATCAGCGCTATATAAAATTTTGACGAGTGGAGGGGAGCGGGAAGTGCAGCCTTACATCAAAAAGTGGGAAAATGAATTGGGATCAGTTTGTAGCAAAAGCACTTTAGGGATTATTTTTGGGGGAACACATACTGTAGCTCGGTAGTAGATATGAGAATGATTGAGACAAACTATAAGTGTCTGGCTAGGGGGAATGCGACACCCGATAAAATTAGTAAATTCCAACCTGATAAATCCTCAAACTGCTGGAGAGGGTGTAGGGCCTTGGGAACGATGGCATATCTCTGGTGGGATTGCCCCATTATAACAGAAATTCTGGCAGGAAGTGATTCAGCTTATTGAGGAGATTACGGGCAAAATCATTCCGGAAGATCCATGGGTCTGTCTGTTCCATGGGTCAGAGGGCTTAAACAGAAGGTACAAATCTTCAATAATTCCTGTTCTTTTGAACTCAGCAAAAAGCCTAATATCAAAAAAATGGCAGGAGGCAGAGGGACCTAGGATTCGGGATTGGATAGCATTTAAATAAAGGAATTGTCAAAAACTGTCTCTTGTAATTTTTAACATTTTTGACACTTTTTTTGTGAAATGGTTACCATTTCACACGGGTTGGGATCTGGGGGTCCCCTTGTTAAAGGGGGCTTCCAGATTCCGATAATCCCCCCGCCTGCAGACCCCCACAACCACCGGGCAAGGGTTGTGGGGATGAGGCCCTTGTCCTCATCAACATGGGGACAAGGTGCCTTGGGGGAAACCCCAAAGCACCCTCCCAATGTTGAGGGCATGTGGTCTGGTATGGTTCAGGAGGGGGGGCACTCTCTTATCCCCCCTCTTTTCCTGTGGCCTGCTAGGTTGCATGCTCAGATAAGGGTCTGGTATGGATTTTTGGGGGGACCCCACGCCATTTAAAAAAAAATTTTGGTGCGGGGTTCCCCTTAAAATCCATACCAGACCTGAATATGGATTTTGAGGGGGACCCCCACGCCTTTTTTTTTAAAAAATTTTGGCGTGGGGTTCCCCTTAATATCCATACCAGACCTGAAGGGCCTGGTATGGAATTTAGGGGGACCCCCACGCCATTTTTTTTTTTTTATTTTGGTTCGGAGTTCCCCTGTGGGGAAATCCCATGTCGTTTTTATCAATGAACTTATATGTGTATTGTCGGACCGACAATTCATATAGCCGCGAGTACTTTTAAATTACTTTTTTTCCTTTGAAATGTCATTTTTCTGTCAGACTGTTCTAAACAAGGGAAACATGCACCCCTTTACAGGCATACTATAGACACCCCCCATGTACAGTTGAAATCACTGCTCCCGAAAAAAACGGACGTTTTTAAAACTTTTTTTTGCATTGATCCATGTCCCCTGGGGCAGGACCCAGGTCCCCAAACACTTTTTATGACAATACCATGCATATAAGCCTTTAAAATTAGCACTTTTGATTTCTCCAATAGACTTTTAAAGGGTGTTCCGCGGCTTTCGAATTTGCCGCGAACACCCCAAATTGTTCGTTGTTCGGCGAACTTACAAACAGACGATGTTCTAGTCGAACATGAGTTCGACTCGAACTCGAAGCTCATCCCTAGTCACCATACCTAAGACAGTTTTAAACTGAACAGTGGCTATAGGATACTCACAGGTATCCCCATGTACACAGATCACAGCAACTTTTTTAGCATGAAAATTCACAGTTTCAACCATCTCAGCTGTAACCAAAGTCACTAGACTTCCAGAGTCCAGCAAGGCCGTAATAGGCTTATTATTAACAGTCATTTGGCACATGCGTTTTCCCTTATTTGGCACTGCAGCGCATGAAACAGCAGCAAACATAGACTGCCTTCTAATAGATAGATCACACTGCATTGGTTCATCTGTCAATGGACAGTTTGTTGCAACATGTCCCAGTTCTTGGAAACGAAAACACCTGATGTTTCCCCAGTTTGGTTTGCTTACAGGCAGTGGCTTCCCTTGTTTGGGACGCCAAACTTCAGTCCTGGCACCAAAAATCCTCCCCCCTATTTCCTTGCCACACTTACCACCCACTTCCCCTGGAACAGTCTTTCCAGTTGCCTGGGGAGACCGTGGCTTTGGGTGGAAAGTCCATGCGGCTGTAGGGGTGGTGACCAGGCTCTCTGCAGCAAAGTACCTTTCAACGAGTTCCACCAGGTTATCCGCCGAGTTGGGGTCTCCTTGACTCACCCACTTCTGCAGGGGAATTGGTAATGACCTCAGGAACTGGTCCATGACCACACGCTCCACTATTTGTGGCCCAGAAAGGTACTCCCGCTGTAGCAATTTCCTCACCAGGTGAATTAGGTCAAACATCTGTGATCTTGGGGGCCTTGGGGATCTCGTCTCGGAAGAACCAGCTGTGGACCTGCTGTGCTCGAACTGCCAAGGTGACACCAAGTCACACCAGGATTTCCTGCTTGACCTTTTCATAGTCTCCCGCTTCTGCTAACTCCAAATCATAGTAGGCCTTCTGCGATTCTCCAGAAAGCAAGGGGACGACCAGTCCTGCCCACTGGGTTTTAGGCCAACCTTCCCTCTCAGCGGTCTATTCAAATGTTAGCAGAAAGGCCTCTGGATCATCATCTGCAGTCATCTTAGAAAGAAAGCGACCCACATGGATGGCTGAGGGTTTGTCTCCAACATCATCAACTTTAGCAGGTGACCACTGTGCTAGCATCTCCACAACCTCAGTCAAGGTTATCCTATCCGCTTTTGCACCAGTGGCTAGCTGTTCAAACAGCCTCTGCAATTGCTCCTGTACAGCACCAATCTGTTGGCACAGTGCCTTGGTTTGCTCCTGTGTGATAGCATTGACTTGCTTTAGTGTAGCGTTTGCTTGCTGCTGTGCATCATTGGATAACACCAATTGTTTTAGGATTGCCTCCATGTTTAGTCACTCTAGGTACTGGCCTTTTAAGTAGTAGCTTACTACAGCTGGTCGCAGCCTCCACCATATGTAATCAGGGACAGGTAGCAGGTACAAAAGCTTCCTCGGATAAGCAGGCTTTCAGGCACAGATACCAGAACAAGTGAAGTAGTGACACACAATGAAGTGTTTAATGGTGATATTTACAAGTTTTCAGAGGTGCTGTACAATGTTAAAAAAAAACCAAACAGAACAAAATATCCAAACAAAAACTTAGCCGTGTCTCGGCTTTAACTATACATTATGCAGGCCATAACTACCAGGCTGAGCAAGCCTACTGCTTGTCAGTTTCCACATAAACTGCTTAACAGCTTTTACCAACCTTTTTACTCTCACAGACCAGCGTTGTCTGTGTTTCCCGGGCAGAGAGCAAAGGCTGTCTGCTCAGGTGAGCTTAAATTAGCCTGGGGAAGAGGACCAAGACCCGAACTAGATCATGGATCAGAGATTTCTGAACGTGTACGAGAGAAGCCTGGGAGACGTATAAACCCGGAACAGGACTTTCCTGGCCCTCTCTGGGATCCTCTGCTACAAGGGTTACGGTGGGAAGGCACCACCAACACCCAAAGACCAATTTTTCTGCACCTGTTACGTCTGTACAATGTCAAAGTGACATCAGAATGTATCCAAAAAATCTCTAATCTCTTGTTCCCAGTGCACTACATTGTGGCCTCATCATACACACTGGCTCCCCAGCTATTTCTGAGCAAAATAAAGGCAGCTTGCAGGGAAAATTACATTTTTTTGGCTTTTAAATGCAATTATTGCTGCAGCAGTTTCTAGACATGGTACAGATATGCCACTTTATAGGTAGACTAAGGGGACCCCCCAGGCACTATATTGGAAGGAATTTTTCATTTTTAGGCTTTCACTTTAAGAATCTAAAAAAATCACTGCTCATTTAAAAATGAAGTTTTTCACAAACTTTTTTTTTATTGATACATGTCCCCCAGGGCAGGACCCAGACCCCTATAACCATTGTATGCCCAATTACTTGCATATAAGCCTTCAAAATGGGCACTTTTGATTTTTGAGTTTCGAGACTCATTGACTTTAATGGGGTTCGTTATTCGGGTCCGAAATTTCGTGGTGTTCGGAAGTTCTGGTGCAAACCAAACAGAGGTCCATTCGGCCCATCCCTACTGCCAAATTCTTGTGTTTGCTGTAGGGTAAATATTGCTTTGCATAAAGAAAAAAACTGCGCTTTTCTGAACCTACCACTAATGCTGCAACTCAAAGTGAAATACACACAAATATAATAGAAAAACATGAGGAGCTGTGCTCTCAAACTATATATCTAAATAAAAAATATGTAATGACATATGAAAAAGTCCCAGTGAGTGAATCATGTGACAAAATAAATCCAAAGAATGAACGGACCTAGAAAGTCCTCCAGTGGAAGAACGAGAAAGTGTATAAAATGACACAATATAGTGACTGTCTTCGGTGACTTCAAAAACAGACAATGTGAATCCACCACCACAGAGAATGTAAGCTTACCAGCTGCACAAGTTTTTTAGCTTGTGGCTAATACCCAGACAGAGAAAGGGGGGGAGTTTTGGGACTTTAGATGAGGCACATATGTGTGCCTCCATGCCTAGTTCAAAGAATACAAAGGGGAATTTGGGACTTTGAGTGAGGCCGTAGACATTGTGGAGGTGGGTTGAAAGGAAATACATATTTTTAATCATAAAAATGTATAAAAACATAATCAATGACAGAAACCACATAAATGAAAAGCATTGTAATAAATATCAATTCATATATATTCACACTCACATATATATTTAAGCGTGCAATACAGGCATCTAGGGTACATAATGTATAGTAGCCAAGCGCCCCATGGCGATCTGATTTGATTAGTAAACACATTCCAATAATTTCATGTATGTACATATAACATATGGGCAGCACTAGCAAAATAAATGTTACAAAAACAAGACCATGATTAATTGAAAGGTAATGTTCAATGTAGATGGTTGAATCAAGGTGTATATCAAATTCCCAGATGCCCAGGATTGGTGGTTTGATGGGGGCATGTGTCTGCATCCACAAATTTTCCGACGCATTTCGTGTGATAGCACACTCATCAGGGGCGGCTGCTTAAAGATATCTACAAGGTATAATGAGATGCGATTAGTAAGGATGTAATAGAACATAACAGGGGAGGGGCAGATAAGCCTACCCTGGATACTTACAGAAAATCATTGTGATGAAATGTGGTAAGTATAGAGCCAGGGCCACATAGTCTGTACCGGGAGCTGAGGTAATAATGAGGCAGCATGCTGGCAGGGCGTGTAACGTACCTGGGATGTGAGCCTGACGTGTGGAGGGAGACCTCCCGTACCACCCTGGCTCGGAGACCACTGGAGTGGGAACAGTGGCGGTAAGAGAACAGTGGGGTAAAGGTGCCTGAGTCCTTACTGTTTGAAGTGGTCTCCTTGCGTGGAAGCTGGAGTGGTGGTTGCAGCTCAGCAGATGCAGGTTAGCAGCAAAGTGGATGCAGGTCAGCAGGTGCAGATTGCAGAGCAGCGGATGCAGGTCAGCAGATGCAGGTTTGCAGAGCAGCGGATGCAGGTTAGCAGATGCAGGTTTGCAGAGCAGCAGATGCAGGTCAGCAGATAGAAGCAGAGTCAGATGATCCAGGTCATACACATCGGGGAATACAGCAGAAACGGCAGGCAGAGAAGAGTCAGAGTCCAGGCTGGGTTTTGGCAACAGGCAATCAGACAGAGCCGGGTCAAACTAACCAAAGTCAGGATTGGAGACATAAGCAGGGTCAGGAAGCCGGGTCAAAACACAGGAACAGAGTACAGGTACAATCAGGAACACAGGGAACGGAAGCAGATCAAACCGCAAGGGGCAGCGCCATTGAGCATCTTTTAAAGGCTATTGGGCGCCAAAGAGCTTCTAACGAACACGCATGCGCACGTTCGTGCGATTGGTCCGTGACTCGCGCATGCGCATAGGCGCACGCCTTCTGGAACGGAATGAACATTCGTGACAGTGCCCCCCCTTAAGGGCAACCTCCGGGTGCCCAAGAGAACTCTTTTCTGGGGGTGATTACGGAAAAAGGCCTGGATTAATTCTTGAGCGTGAATGTTCCGTTGGGGTTCCCAGGAATTTTCTTCCAGACCGTAACCCTTCCATTTGATCAAGAATTGTAGCTGATTCCTTCTTCTTCAGCAGTCTAAGACGGCCTCTACTTCAAACTCCTCATCTCCGTAAATGATCACAGGTTCAGGTGGTCTTGATCCTCTGTCAGGAAAGGGATCAGGCACTGTAGGTTTCAATAATGAGACATGGAATACCGGGTGGATTTTCAAAGACTCCGGTAAGACAAGTTCATAGGAAACTTAATTTAATTTCCGTTTTACTGGGAAAGGACCAATGAATTTGGGTGCCAATTTCCTTGCGGGGCAGGCCATCTTAAGATTGGTGGTGGATAACCATACTTGATCGCCCTGTTGCAGACATAACTCCCCCATTCTCTTCCTGTCAAGCATCTTCTTATTGGTTGCCTGTGCCCTGGTCATGGCTTCCTGTAATATCTTGCTATTATGAGTCAGAAAATCGATAGTACTCTGGACCGCCGGGACTGTTGAATCCGGGATGAGATCAGGTAGGAAGGTTGGATGGTACCCGTAATTGGCAAAGAATGGAGACTGACCTGTAGCCGAATGACTGGCATTATTAAAGGCAAATTCTGCCAGGGGTAGTAATGATACTCAGTCATCCTGAACAAAGGATGTGAAGCATCGGAGATATTGCTCGAGCATTTGGTTCATCCTCTCAGTTTGCCCATTGGTCTGAGAGTGAAAGGACGAGGACATGGACAGTTCAATCTTCAGAGCCCTGCATAAAGCCCTCCAGAAACGAGAGGTGAACTGCACACCTCTGTCCGAAACAATGTCCGCAGGAACCCCGTGTAGCCTTACTATCTCTCTAATGAAGACTTGGGCAGTTTCCATGGCAGAGGGTGTGCTTTTTAGTGGAACAAAGTGGGCCATCTTGGATAAACGGTCAACCACGACAAAAATGGCTGAATAACCTTCTGATGGAGGAAGTTCTACTACGAAATCCATGGCAATCATTTTCCAAGGACGGTCGGGGACTGGTAAAGGTCTGAGCAGACCCCAGGCCTTAAATGTGAAAAAAAGGGGGGTGAGTGTGGCGCCGTCCTAAATCCTATTATTAAAACCAAACTTCTCCAGTAAATTATAAACACACAAAAAATATATGTCAGAAATATATTAAAGTTTTTGTCACAGACCCCAGGCCTTGCTTCTGGTGGTCTCATTAGTTAGCACAAGAGCTTATATATTCCCTGCCGTTCTTTTCAAGATCCGGCCACCAAAACATATGTTGGACTAGTTCCAGAGTCTTATGCATTCCGATATGGCCTGCCAGAGGATGATCATGACACAAATTCAGCACTGTGACTCGGACCTCTTCAGGCACAAAGATCTTGTTGTTTCTCCACAGTAGACCATCCTTGAGTAGCAGAGTAACTCCAGGAGGGCCAGACACACCTGCAGAGGCTTGCTTCAAGCTGGACATGAGGTCAGTTTGCAAAAGTAAAAAGTTACCTTCCGATAGAATGGTGTCTGGAGCTGGTACTTCCTTCGGATCATCAAACATGCGGGAAAGAGCGTCCGGTTTGGTGTTCTTGGAGCCAGGCCGGTAAGTTATGTGGAATGAGAACCTAGAGAAATATAATGCCCATCGTGCTTGGTGGGGTCTCAGACGTTTGGCAGCTCTCAGATACTCTAAGTTCTCATGATCTGTATAAATGAGTATGGGGTGCGCTGCTCCTTCCAACAAATACCTCCACTCCTCAAGGGCCAATTTAATGGCCAGTAGTTCCCTGTCCCCAACGTCATAGTTCCTTTCAGATGAGGTGAGCTTCTGGGAAAAGAAAGCTATGGGATGCATCAAGTCCTTGAGACCCTGGCGTTGGGAGATGACAGCTCCAACCGCAGTCTCTGAGGCATCTACTTCAAGTAAGTAAGGAAGCGCAGAATCAGGATGACTCAGAATAGGAGCCGATGTGAAAAGTCCTTTTAAGTCTGTGAAGGCGGTCTGTGCCTCGGGAGTCCACTGGAACTGAGCATTCTGCTTGGTCAGCTGCGTGATTGGGGAGATAATAGAAGAGAAGCCCTTGATGAATCTCCGATAGAAGTTTGCGAAGCCAACAAAGCGCTGCACCCCTTTCTTGTCTGAAGGTGCAGGCCAATCCAGAACGGCTGAAACTTTCTGAGGGTCCATCTTAAATCCCTCTGTTGATATCACGAGGCCAAGGAACTGGATACTCTGTCGCTCAAACTCGCATTTTTCCGGTTTTGCGTATAGTCCATGTTGATGAAGGCGACAGAGTACATTCTTGACATGTTCTCGATGCTGCTCGAGGGAAGAAGAAAAAATCAAAATATCGTCTATTGGATTGGACAGTCGTATGGACGATGAGGTGGAAGAACTTCAGCCCCACATTTACTGAAAATGTCCAAGAACTCATGGTATTGTTTGGGCACAGCAGAGCATGTTTCAGGATCTGGTTCCAGGCATAACAAAGTACCAGAGGTGCTGGGACATGATGGCACGCAATGGTGCAGGCAGTAAGGTGACTGGAACTTAACACTTCCGGTTCCCCAATCGATCTGGGGATTATGCGCCTGAAGCCAAGGTAAGCCAAGGATGACTGGAAACAAAGGAGAGGAAATGGCATTCAGACTCAAAAGTTCCTTATGATCCACAGGGGTGATTACAGGTAAAGGAGGGGTTTCCTGGGTCACTACTCCAGATTTGATGCGGGACCCATCTGCCAGGAAGATGGAGAGTCCCTGGGCCTTGGGCCGAAGGGGGATGCGTTGTTGGGTGGCAAAGTCTAAATCGATAAAACAACTGCATGCCCCTGAGTCTATTATCGCTGTCACTGGTATAGTTCTTCCCGGCAATTGGAATGAGATTGGTATGGCCAGGTGAGTGGCACTGGCAGCGGAAGGTGCATGATTAGAAGTAGAGGAGGCCAGAAACTTGCGCATCTTAGCAGGACAAGAGGAGATGTAGTGACCAGCTTCTCCACAGTATAGGCATAGATAATTCTGCTGCCGACGAAGTCGTTCTTGGGCGGACAGGGAATGTTTCATCAGTTCAGGCTGCTTTGGTTTGATTGAGTGCATGGAAGTTGGCATCCGGGATAGCATCCAAGCTGGGCGGAGCTGCTGAGAAGACCTCTCTACTCTGGGTTTCCGAAGACGTCGGTCTATCTGGATGGATAGCGTAATTAAAGTCTCTAGAGCATTAGGAACATCAACCCAGGCTAATTCGTCCTTTAAGCTCTCAGATAGACCGAGACGAAACTGGTGTCGGAGAGCCGCCTCATTCCACTGAGTGTTCGTGCTCCAGCGTCTGAAATCGGTTACATAGTCCTCTACCGCTCGGCAGCCTTGCTGGAGCGCGTGGAGGGCAGCCTCGGCGGTGGAAGTCCGCTTGGGGTCGTCATAAAGTCGGGCCATGGCATCAAGGAAGGATGACAAAGAGTTCAGATCCATATAGCGGACTTCAAGTAGGTGGTGGGCTCAGGCCTGGGGCTCCCCTTGCAGCAAAGTGATAACAAAGCCTACTTTGGTAATTTCGGATGAGAATGTCCGTGGCAGCAATGAGAAATAAAGTTTGCATGCGTTGCGAATCGCCCGGAATTGGTTACGATTCCCAGAGAACTTCTCAGGGACAGGCACCCTAGGCTCGGGAGATGGGTCTGCCAAGATGGTCAACTCTTGTGTCCGCTTTTCCATTCGGACAAGGCTGTTTTGCAGGGTCTCCATGACCTGAGTGAGGGCTGTGAGAGTTTGACAGACAAAGTCCATAGGCGAGGTTCCTCCTGCAGGCTCAGACACGGCGGTTTGATACTGTAACGTACCTGGGATGTGAGCCTGACGTGTGGAGGGAGACCTCCCGTACCACCCTGGCTCGGAGACCACTGGAGTGGGAACAGTGGTGGTAAGAGCACAGTGGGGTAAAGGTGCCTGAATCCTTACTGTTTGAAGTGGTCTCCTTGCGTGGAAGCTGGAGTGGTGGTTGCAGCTCAGCTGATGCAGGTTAGCAGCAAAGTGGATGCAGGTCAGCAGGTGCAGATTGCAGAGCAGCGGATGCAGGTCAGCAGATGCAGGTTTGCAGAGCAGCGGATGCAGGTTAGCAGATGCAGGTTTGCAGAGCAGCGGATGCAGGTCAGCAGATGCAGGTTTGCAGAGCAGCGGATGCAGGTCAGCAGACAGAAGCAGAGTCAGACGAGCCGGGTCATACACATCGGGGAATACAGCAGAAACGGCAGGCAGAGAAGAGTCAGAGTCCAGGCTGGGTTTTGGCAACAGGCAATCAGACAGGTAACAGAGCCGGGTCAAACTAGCCAAAGTCAGGATTGGAGACATAAGCAGGGTCAGGAAGCCGGGTCAAAACACAGGAACAGAGTACAGGTACAATCAGGAACACAGGGAACGGAAGCAGATCAAACCGCAAGGGGCAGCGCCACTGAGCATCTTTTAAAGGCTATGGGGCGCCAAATCGCGTCTAATGAACGCACATGCGCACGTTCGTGCGATCGGTCTGTGACTCGCGCATGCGCATAGGCGCACGCCTTCTGGAACGGAATGAACGTTCGTGACAGGGCGCAAAATAAAAGAACCTCCCAGGACGCAGAGCACAAGTTGGTGGTGAATATGATGAGACTGGATGATATACCAATGGTGGCTGCCAGAGGGAATCTAGAACGATATAACATTGTGGTGTCATATTTTGTGTTCACCCAAGAGTAATAGATGAACAGTGGTCCGCAACTATTGAAGTAATAGATAAGATAACTTTGTGGTGGCTTACTTGTGTCCCTGGACTGGAGATAAGCTGTTAGATGGTGAGCTATGGCATCTAGGGTTGGTGACAGCAAAAAGCTGCATCGTGGGAAGCCAGATATAGGCGCTCTGCACGCGTGCACGCTGACTCTTACCATAGCTTCAAAATTAGTGGTCTTTGGAAGTGAGCTCTCATTGTTTAGTGCAATTACTATTATATCTAAAATACCCACCTATAATTGGCATAAGTTTACCCTATGTTCACACCTATGCATTTTTTAGTGCATTCTGCAGCTTGCAGAAATGCACTACAGTCCATTTAACATGGTTTCCTATGGTACACATTCACATCTATGCGTTTGCAGCCGGTGCATTTTTGGAAAGGGTCGGGGACTTTTTTCCCCAGTTTTGCATGTATTAGACTTCAATGGAGTCACATCAGAAATGCAATTGTTGCATTTTGTGATGCGATTTTTTATGTGTTTTGTGTATTTAAAAAAAGAATTGCCGGCAAAAAAAAAATTGTGAAAAAATGGCAAAATCCATACCAGACCCTTATCCGAGCATGCAGCCCGACAGATCAGGAAAGGGAGGGAACAAGCGAGTGCTCCCCTCCTGAACCATACCAGGTCACATGTCCTCAACATTGGGGGGTGCTTTGGGGTGGGGGGCTCAGCCCCTCCACCCCAAAGCACCTTCTTCCCATGTTGATGGGGGCAAGGGCCTCTTCCTGACAACCTTGGACTGTGGTTGTGGGGGTCTGTGGGCGGGGGGCTTATCAGAATCTTGTGGCCTCCTTTAATAAGGGGGCACCCAGTTCCTGCCCCTCATGTGAATGCGTATGGGATACATTGCACCCCCTGCTCATCCACCCAAAAAAAAAAAAAAAAAACAGTAGACTTTTTTGACAAGTCCTTTATTAAAAATGAAGAATGTCCCCTGTTGTAGCTCCAGTGTGCCTTTTACACTGGTCTTTTCCCTCCAGCTTCTTCTCCCTCCGCTGTCTTCTCGTCTGCTTCTTTCTCCCTCCGGAGGTTTCTTTTCCCCCTGCTGTCTTCTCCCTCCGGTAGTTTCCTCTCCATCCAGTAACTTTGTCTCCCTCCCCGTCTTCTCCCTCCAATAATTTCTTTTCCCTCCCCTGTCTTCTCCCTCTGGTGGTTTCTTCTCCCCCTGCTGTCTTTTTGCTCTGGTGGTTTCTTCCATTAATGTCTTCTTCCTCTGCTGCCGCTGACCCGCTAAAAATTTAAAAAATGGTCCTCCTTTAATGCTGGCTCCCTCCATTGTGTCAGGTCTACTGTCTGCCAGTTCTTATATAGGTATGGGGGGTGGCCATCCGGTGGCGTCACCCGGAGAACCCGCTCCGGCAATTTTCTTCTTACGTTCAGCTGTCAGTGGGGAAGCCTGCTGACAGCTGATGACTCATCAGTTGTGAAGTATGTAGTGGTCGTCTCCTTAGCAACCAGCTATATACAGTGTGTTTAAAGAGAAAACATGCAAAATGCAGAAAAACTGCATGCAAAACGCATCAAAAATGACGGTTAAAAATGAAAAATGCACCGCAAAACAAGCCTGAAAAATGCATCAAACGCAGCTCGTATAGATGTGAACCTAGACTGACACTGTCTTAATTTTACAAAAGAACCAATTATCATATTTACATTTATGTTGATAGAGATTAAACTTCCAAACCACAGCATTTTCTGTCTTTAAACATAAAATATTTAAAAAAAAAAATGACACAGCCTCAAAACATTAATGCCCTGTACACACAGTCGGACTTTGTTCGGACATTCCGACAACAAAATCCTAGGATTTTTTCCGACGGATGTTGGCTCAAACTTGTTTTGCGTACACACGGTCGCACAAAGTTGTTGGAATTTCCGATCGCCAACAACGCGGTGACGTCAAGCATGTACGACGAGACTAGAAAAGGCCAGTTCAGAACCAAGCGCGGCACCCTTTGGGCTCCTTTTGCTAATCTCGTGTTAGTAAAAGTTTGGTGAGAGACGATTCGTGCTTTTTCAGACTTGTGGCTTTCAGATCGTTTTCTGCGGTTCAGTTTGTGCTTGTGGGTTTGTATCTGCTCTTCAGTGCGTGCAAGCAAGTTCCGCGTGACTTTAAGTAGTCATTGTGTTCTTGTTCATTCGTTACTGTTTTTCAGGTCGCTCTTCACAGGCCTTGCTGTTCTTCAGTGTGTTCTGTTACTTCGTTCTGAGCAGCCGACCATTTTCTAGCCATGTTGCGTATACGTACTCCTCGTAGAGTTCGTGCTGTGCGGGGGCCTGTTGTTGGGGTCCTGACCTTGACACAAGTCCAGTCCATGAACAGGGTGGGGAGGAGTTCATGGACCAAGAATTGGTTGCTTCAGCGTGACCAGTTCTCTCATATGCCTTTGCTCCGTGAGATCCGTGAGAATAATCCTGATAATTTCAGGAACTTTCTCAGGATGACGGACCCCGTATTTCACCGTCTGCTGGCTTCGCTGACCCCCTATATCAGTAGGCAGGATACCTGCATGAGGCAAGCCATCACTCCAGAGCAGAGGTTGGTCGCTACCCTGCGGTACTTGGCGACAGGGAGAAGCCTGCAGGACCTCAAGTTCTCGACAGGCATCTCCCCCCGGGCTCTGGGTATCATTATCCCAGAGACCTGTTCTGCCATCATCCAGGTCCTGCAGAAGGAGTATATGAAGGTAAGATTTTTATCCTTTAATATCACATTTGATTGTATTAAATGATTGATAATATATTGTATTTCTTTCCTCATTCCCTAATTACCATGATTGGAATATGCTGTGAATGTCCCCTTTGTCCTCATGCATGCTGGATTTTTATGTAATTAATTTTTTAGGTCCTTCATACAGATTGGCCTTCAATAACCTCCCCAGCATGCTCTCCTGCCATATATTCACCTCATGTAGTCACTTAACAATGTATTTTGTCAGCTCCATAGTAGTGCTTTACCCCAAACACCCCCTAAAATGTTTTTAAATGTGATTTGTGCTTTAAATTCAGGCAGAGTGCCAGAGGCTTTTTTTGTGGTGTCCCCAAATCATTTATAGTAACCCTCCCTCCCCCCAACTGCTAAGTCAGCTGATCCCAATTCTCTATCTATCCTCAATCATCTATCTGCTGACTTTGCCAAGCCCATACACACTATACCCATCTCTTTACTGGTCAGATTTATGGATGAATTCCCCAAAGCAGGTAGTGCAAGGGCCTGCCTGTATACTTTCAAATGGTACTATTTAAACTTTTTATATCCTATTATTTATTTTTTTTTTTTTTCAAAACTTTTTATTGAATTTATTGCATATTACAAGTTCACCAGTAATACAAAGCATACAGTTGTAATAAGTAGAGATACAGGTGATTGAAGCGTATAAACATACTTTTGCAATAGGTTGACAAACCGTATGAGGGTAACAATGAAGTCAATAAACGAAATATAATATATATAGAAAAAACATGAAAGGCGGGTTAAATGTTTCTAGGCCGTAGGTGATCAACGTAATTGGGAAGTCAGGATGAGTTGCCTGTGGCGTAGAAACAGAAATAAAAAGGAACGAGAGAAACATTCAGTCGATCAGAAGTGCTCATAGACATCGTCCCCTTGTACATTGAGTCTGGCATTGTGTGGGGCGGGAAGAGTAAGGAAGATATGTCCACACCGTGAAGTTTCTGCCCCCTCTCCGATCACCCCGAACGGGATCATCACTGTGAACGGGGGGGGGGGGGTGTATGAAGATTTAGTAATTGTATCGAGTGGGGTGACGATGTGGCAAGCTATAATCTTGGCTCCCGCTAGAGGGTGAGAGGGGCAAGGTAATAAGAGAAGTGTAGATATAATGAATGTGGGGCCGGAGGTTAAGGTCAAATTCGTAAAAGCCTGCAGAAAGATGAAGAGTTTAAGCAGGGATATGGAGCTTCGTAGGTTGGGACAGAATCGGTTTAATGTGGGGAGGAGGGAGTGGGCTGGAGAGGGGGGGGGGTGATGGTGGTTGAATGGGTGGAAGGGACCTGAGTTGGAGGACAGTTAGGCGCATTTAGGGTGCCGGTGTTGATGGTGTAGATAGAACGTTCTGCGTGAGGAATTGCCGATAGTGTAACCAGCACGCCCATGTAGTATTGTATTTGGTTGGGTTGTCATGGGCTTGGCATATAAGTTGTTCCATGTTGGCTATTTTGTCTACCCTACGGATCCAGTCCTGTACCGTTGGGGGCGTGGGATTCCTCCATAAGGCGGGGATGCAAAGATTGGCTGCATTGATGAGATGCAAAGTCAGGGACTTTTTATAGGAACTACAGGATATAGAGTTATGGTGTAGTAAATAGATGGCCGGTGAGAAGGTTGGAGTGTACGTGGTGATGTGGGAAATCAGTCGGTGAATTTCTGACCAAAATGGTTGTAGAAGGGAGCAGTCCCACCAGATGTGAAGTAGGGTACCGCGAGATGTCTTGCATCTCCAGCACATCGGGGTTATGGTGGGGTGAAAATGATGGACTTTGTCTGGCATCCTATACCATTTCGAAAACAGTTTATATCTATTCTCTTGGGTGGAAACGTTAATGGAGCCCTTGTGCATGATGGTAAAAATTCGGTCCCATTCTAATGGTGTGAGGTCTATGGATAAGTCGTGTTCCCAATGTCTCACTATTTTGTCCTCTTTGACTTTGTGTCCGGAGAAAAGGAGAGAGTAGATAATTGAAATTAGGTGACTTTTGGGTTCTGTGATAGAACAGAGAGTTTCGAGCTGTGAGAGTTCCCTGTGCCAATAAGGATTGTGGTGATGAGATTGGAAGAAGTGTCTCAATTGTAGATACTTGTAGAAAGGTATGTCGTGGTTCGGTAAGTGTGCAGTTAGGGTGGGGTGGGGTAGGAGGGTCCCGTTCACGAAGAATTCATGTGCTCTGGCTCGTGAGGGGATGGTTTCAGTAGTTGGGTCTTTCAGTTTCAAGCCCAGGGGGAAGTCAGGGTTGTCAACTAAAGGGGTCATTGGGCCTGGCGCGGGGATAAGTGCAAGCGATTTGCATGCCAATTTGAATATCGAAAGGGTAGTGCCAATGAACGGGTGTGATAAGAGTTCTGTAGTCATGTGAGTGTGGGTGATCCAGGGTAGGTCAGCTATGTGGAGGTGTGTAAAGGAGTCTTCGATCTGAATCCAGTCTTTGGAAGAGCAATGGACGTGCCAGTCCACCAGTCTGGTCAGGTGGCAAGCCCTCTGGTATTTTTGAAGGTCTGGGAGACCCAGGCCTCCCAGCTGTTTGGGTAGAACTAGTCTTTCCCAGCTAAGTCGAGGGCGCTTGGCGGACCATACAAAAGATCTGCATATAGTTTTGTAGGAAGCGAAGAAGGAGGATGGAAGCTTGATCGGTATGGCTTGGAGGAGGTAGAGGATTCTGGGCAAAATGTTCATTTTTATTACCGCTATTCTGCCCATCCAAGAGAAAGAGCCTAGGTGCCACTTCTGGAGATCATTTTGGACGGACTTAAGTAATGGCAAGAAATTTTTGGCGTATAAATCTTTTAAGTTGCTAGTGATTTTAATGCCCAGATAGGATATTTCGGAGTTTTCCCAAGCAAATGGGAAGTTAAGCTTGCATAAGTTGACAGATTCGGGTGGTAAATTGATATTGAGGACTTTAGATTTTTCTAAATTGATTTGTAAGTTGGATAGGGATTTGAAGAGGATGAAGTCAGCCAGAAGGTTGGGGAGAGTCGTGATAGGGTCAGCGAGAAAAAGTAGGATATCATCGGCATAGGCAGCCAGTTTGTATTGTTTACGATGGATGTCTATGCCTTTGATATTGGGATTAAGTCTTAGCTTGCGTAGCATGGGTTCCATGGTCAGTATAAATATTAGAGGGGATAGGGGGCAACCCTGACGCGTCCCGTTGGATACAGAGAAGGCGTCCAACAGTCCCCCGTTAATCCGGAGTCTGGCCTTCGGGGAGGCGTAAAGGGCTAAGATCATTTGGAGCATGCGGGGTGGTAGTCCTATTGCACGTAACGTAGCCTCCATGTAATCCCAGGCCACCCTATCGAACGCCTTCTCTGCATCCAACGAGAGGAAGAAACCACGTGTGGAAGATTTAGAGAGCCAATGATGGATGTTTAGGGCTTTCGTGGTGTTGTCTCTCGCCTCCCGGCCCGGGATGAAACCAGCCTGTTCAAGCGAGATCAAATTTGGGATGAAAGGGAGAATTCGGTTGGCTAATACTTTGGCATAAAGCTTTAGATCCACATTTAGTAACAAAATGGGGCGGTAGTTGGTGACCAATGTGGGGTCCTTGTCATGTTTAGGGATAAGGGTGATATGAGCTTCAAGTAAGTCTGTATGTGCGGGCGAGGTTTGTGAGAGGTTGTTGAGGGCTTTGGCCAGGTGTGGTAGAAGCAGGGTTGGGAATGAATTGTAGTAGCTTACCGAAAAGCCGTCTGGGCCTGGGCTTTTGCCCGTTTTCATTTGTTTTAGTGCGAGGGAGAGTTCGTCAGTAGAAATTGGAACGTCCAGAGTCTGTGAATCTTCCAGGGAGAGAGGGGTCGGGCCGAATTGCGTTAGGAAGTCATTAATGGCTTTTAGTCGGTCACCCTTCGATGCAGAGGGTTGGGATGATGGGAGGTTGTAGAGGTTGGAGAAATATTGTGCAAATTGTGACGAGATGCCTTCATTAGTAACCACTGCCTCACCCCTGGTGTTGTTAATTTTGTGGAAGGTGTGTAAAGCCTTTTTGGATTGGAGGGCCCGCGCTAGGAGTTTGCCGGCTTTGTTGCCAAACTCATAGTATAATTTTTGTGTCATTGCAAATTTACGCTTCAGTTTGGCGTTTAATACTTCCAACAGGTCTTCCTGCGCTTTGGACAGTTCGGAGAGGGCAGCCGTAGCTAGGGAGGCCTTGTGTTTTTGTTCGAGCGAGCGAATGTGCACGGTTAATTCAGCAATGCGAGCGGTGTGGAGTTTATTTCGGTGAGATGCCAGTGCGAACAATTCACCGCGAATGACACATTTGTGTGCGGCCCAGGTGACAGTCGGTGCTACGTCAGGTGAAGAGTTCTCCTTAAAAAAGTTTGATATACATGTGGTTAGTGCTTGAATATTAGTCTCGTCATTGAGCAGTGAGTTTTCAAGGCGCCAGATTCGTGTCTTCCGACATGGTGAGGTTAGTTGTAGGGTCATGGAGATGGGGCTGTGGTCCGAAAGTATGGCTGGATCAATGGCAGCTTTGGTAAGGTTCGATAGGTCGGGTTGGGAGAGAAAGAAGTGGTCAAGTCTAGAGTACTTGTTATGTGGAGCTGAAAAGAAAGTGTAATCTTTATCCTTTGGGTGTAACGTACGCCACGTATCATGGAGTAGTAAGGTGTTAAGCTGTTGTTTGATTGCCCGTAAAGCCTTGTAAGGTAAAGAGGATGTGCCGTTCGATGTGTCCATCACTGGGGTCAGTGGCACGTTAAAATCGCCGCCGAAAACGAGTGTACCTGACTGGAAGCTGGATAGTAGTTGGATGGTGTTGCGAAAGAAAGAGACTTGGCCTGAGTTGGGGGCGTAGATGTTGGCAATTGTAAGTGGCGTGTGATATAAGGTGCCCTTTATAAAGAGGAAACGGCCTAACGGATCTCTCTGGACGTCCATCACTTGGAAGGGACAATTTTTCGAGATGAGGATGGTCACCCCTTTCGATTTAGCATCTACATTGGAGGAGAGGAAGGCAGTGGGGAAGTGTCGGTTTCCGAGTTTGGGGATGGAATCCGTTCGGAAGTGGGTTTCTTGTAAAAGTGCAATGTGTGTTTTAGATTGTTTCAGAGAGTATAGGAGTTTAGATCGTTTTTCAGGTGTGTTGAGGCCCCTGATGTTCAGAGAGTATAGTTTGAGAGTTTGGTGTTGAGGCTGTCCGTCCACCTGAGGTGGGTCCATGACTTGTGGATTCGCCATTGGAAGGGTGTGCGGGGGTTAGGATAAAGGGAAGGGTGGGGGGGTTGTGGGATGCGGAACAGGAGCCGATTCGAGCGCGATCTGAGCTGTGGGTAACTATCCGAAGAGGTGTGGAACAAAGTTTCCAACAGTCTCGAGGGTATGGGATCGGAGTAGTACGGAACGTGTGCGGCGCACAAATCCCAATTAAGGGAGCAATGCACCGACGCAGCCCCGTGTGGGGGTCGACCTATACCAGGGATAGGAGAGAACGAAATAGGTAAGGAAGAGGAGTGAGGACACGAGCTGCCGCCATAGGATTGGTTGATAGTGACTGGGTCGAGGCGATGTTTGCCACTGTAGCCCAGCTGGTCCTTGTTTTTCTCTACACACTCAGGCCACGTTATGTTTTTCCACCCATTCCATTCTTATCACTTCTCATTGATCAGCTCACACATTTTCCACACATATATTTTTTCTCCCCAGCTCACTCACATCCACCTGCCTCACCAGATGTCCCTGCCTGCCGACATTCATGGGTGCCTGTGTCACTTGGGCTGCCGTGGCTGACGGTTCTATGGGGTGTGCTCTCTGCCTCAACCCCGGGGGAGACTCTATGGACCCAGACCAATACCGTACTGTAATATTGAGATCATCGCTTATAACTGCATAACTTGTGAGTATACAGAAAATCACATTTTCAGTATATCTTTCTCACAAACATCTGCTCATACACTAACAGATATCCAATTGTTTTCACACAGTTACATAGCATCAGACTCCTGACGATTGGTTTTAAGCCAAGAAACGCGTTGAGTTTAGATCTATTGATGCATCTTTATACTGCACAATGCATATGTTTTCTTGTAACTGTATAATCTATACATGAACCTTGTCTGTTTATATACTATTGTCAACATGTTTTACTAAGGTCTCAAATATGTACTTTTATGATTGTATCTGGTTCAAGTACCTATGTAATTAAAACTTTTTATACCATGATTACTCTACACTACTATTGGTTGAGATTATATCTATTTATATTTTCCATTATTTACATTATTACACGCCCCATTCAGTCCAATATACTCACCCACATGCCTCATGCAAAGTCCCGCTTCTATTCCCCTATTTCTTTGTATCTATTGGGATGGAGGCATGTTGGTGCTCTCTGCAACAAATTATGTGGATAGGTCACAACCCCCTTTTTGATGTATGATAACCAGGGTGGTAGACACCCACTTTTTGTGACCTGATTATTCCACCTATCCATGTCCACACATACTCAACATTATTTACTCCTTGTTCTTGCCTTGTCACTTTGTCCTACTTCCTTCCTCTGTTTACCATGCATACTGCCAGAAAAAATTTTTTCCCCTCTTCTTTTGCCTCCTTCTCTCTTTCTTTTCCCCATCTTGCTATACCTTAAATGATTCTATTGAGACCCATGGTCCTCCTCTTGTTCATTGACTGATCTCAATGCAAGAGTCTTATTAATATATAATCCTTTGTATATATATCCTGATTCTCTATAACTGCATCTGCATATCGATTTCATAAAGTACCTATCATTAGCATTAGTCTCTGCCCTATTCATTGTCCTTTATCTTCCCTCCTCTTTTCTTACAATATACTGTTGCAATACAGTACAACATGACTTTGTTTTTTGTTTGTCCCCTTAGTTACATTTATACTCCCTTAATCGTTACATATATGTCTACTACTTGCAACCTTTTTTCCCCCCATTCGGTCCTGCTATTTCCCCTATTGACACCTAGGACCAATCCAGCGTCTGCTCTCTTTTTTATTTTTTCAATTTTATTTCTTTTATATTTTTTTATTTATTTTGATTTCCTTTAGTCAGATAACTACTGATTCAATTCAGGGCTAAAGTTTTTGTCAATTTTGTTTTTTGTTTTCTCTCTAGCCAGACAAATAACTGATTTAATTCAGGGCTAAAGTTTTTTATTTGTAATTATTTATATAATTTTGTTGCTTCCCTTTAGTCAGACAAACACTGATTTAATTCAGGGCTAAAGTTGTTTATAATTTATATTTTATACTTCCTTGCACAGCAGTTGTATCCTGTGCAATGATTGTATATGTTACTTCATTGCTTTCCTTGTTATATTGACCCTATTCTAGGCAAATAAAGGCCTGCTGTTGCCTTTGCCTCTGCACTCATTCTTGAGCTGTTTTAGTTCTCCCTTTCTCTCTCATCTCTACAATTGCCATTTATTTACTTTCCATACACTTGTGACGCTGGGATCTGTCCTGTTTACTCCCCGGGGTTGCGACGCGCCCAGCCCAGGATCCATCACCCTCAGATCCATGATGTGGGTGGGCCCTGGCCTCGGCGCATCGGCGTCATGCCTCCCACGTCCCGTTCGCGGCATCCATGCCGCCGCATACGGGACGCTAAGTGGTTCTCCATCTCCGGGCTCAGGCGTAGTACGGGCTGACGGGTGGCCGCATTGATTGGCTATCCCTCCCTCCCCTTACCGCGTCATCACGCCCGCGCACGACGTTGGCGGGAGCGCGCCTCTGACCTGCGGCAATATAAGGCAGCCTGTGACCAGCCTACCTGTGATCCCGTCATGCACGTGTGACATCTGGTCCGGCTTGGCACTCACCATACAGGTATTTCCTCACATTCCATCACACTGGTTCATCCATCACAGCTATGGCCCTACTGCTGCACACATACCCTGTTCCACTCATCACTCTCATACCTGTCCTGTCCTTGTTTTTCTCTACACACTCAGGCCACGTTATGTTTTTCCACCCATTCCATTCTTATCACTTCTCATTGATCAGCTCACACATTTTCCACACATATATTTTTTCTCCCCAGCTCACTCACATCCACCTGCCTCACCAGATGTCCCTGCCTGCCGACATTCATGGGTGCCTGTGTCACTTGGGCTGCCGTGGCTGACGGTTCTATGGGGTGTGCTCTCTGCCTCAACCCCGGGGGAGACTCTATGGACCCAGACCAATACCGTACTGTAATATTGAGATCATCGCTTATAACTGCATAACTTGTGAGTATACAGAAAATCACATTTTCAGTATATCTTTCTCACAAACATCTGCTCATACACTAACAGATATCCAATTGTTTTCACACAGTTACATAGCATCAGACTCCTGACGATTGGTTTTAAGCCAAGAAACGCGTTGAGTTTAGATCTATTGATGCATCTTTATACTGCACAATGCATATGTTTTCTTGTAACTGTATAATCTATACATGAACCTTGTCTGTTTATATACTATTGTCAACATGTTTTACTAAGGTCTCAAATATGTACTTTTATGATTGTATCTGGTTCAAGTACCTATGTAATTAAAACTTTTTATACCATTAAAACTTTTTATACCATGATTACTCTACACTACTATTGGTTGAGATTATATCTATTTATATTTTCCATTATTTACATTATTACACGCCCCATTCAGTCCAATATACTCACCCACATGCCTCATGCAAAGTCCCGCTTCTATTCCCCTATTTCTTTGTATCTATTGGGATGGAGGCATGTTGGTGCTCTCTGCAACAAATTATGTGGATAGGTCACAACCCCCTTTTTGATGTATGATAACCAGGGTGGTAGACACCCACTTTTTGTGACCTGATTATTCCACCTATCCATGTCCACACATACTCAACATTATTTACTCCTTGTTCTTGCCTTGTCACTTTGTCCTACTTCCTTCCTCTGTTTACCATGCATACTGCCAGAAAAAATTTTTTCCCCTCTTCTTTTGCCTCCTTCTCTCTTTCTTTTCCCCATCTTGCTATACCTTAAATGATTCTATTGAGACCCATGGTCCTCCTCTTGTTCATTGACTGATCTCAATGCAAGAGTCTTATTAATATATAATCCTTTGTATATATATCCTGATTCTCTATAACTGCATCTGCATATCGATTTTATAAAGTACCTATCATTAGCATTAGTCTCTGCCCTATTCATTGTCCTTTATCTTCCCTCCTCTTTTCTTACAATATACTGTTGCAATACAGTACAACATGACTTTGTTTTTTGTTTGTCCCCTTAGTTACATTTATACTCCCTTAATCGTTACATATATGTCTACTACTTGCAACCTTTTTTCCCCCCATTCGGTCCTGCTATTTCCCCTATTGACACCTAGGACCAATCCAGCGTCTGCTCTCTTTTTTATTTTTTCAATTTTATTTCTTTTATATTTTTTTATTTATTTTGATTTCCTTTAGTCAGATAACCACTGATTCAATTCAGGGCTAAAGTTTTTGTCAATTTTGTTTTTTGTTTTCTCTCTAGCCAGACAAATAACTGATTTAATTCAGGGCTAAAGTTTTTTATTTGTAATTATTTATATAATTTTGTTGCTTCCCTTTAGTCAGACAAACACTGATTTAATTCAGGGCTAAAGTTGTTTATAATTTATATTTTATACTTCCTTGCACAGCAGTTGTATCCTGTGCAATGATTGTATATGTTACTTCATTGCTTTCCTTGTTATATTGACCCTATTCTAGGCAAATAAAGGCCTGCTGTTGCCTTTGCCTCTGCACTCATTCTTGAGCTGTTTTAGTTCTCCCTTTCTCTCTCATCTCTACAATTGCCATTTATTTACTTTCCATACACTTGTGACGCTGGGATCTGTCCTGTTTACTCCCCGGGGTTGCGACGCGCCCAGCCCAGGATCCATCACCCTCAGATCCATGATGTGGGTGGGCCCTGGCCTCGGCGCATCGGCGTCATGCCTCCCACGTCCCGTTCGCGGCATCCATGCCGCCGCATACGGGACGCTAAGTGGTTCTCCATCTCCGGGCTCAGGCGTAGTACGGGCTGACGGGTGGCCGCATTGATTGGCTATCCCTCCCTCCCCTTACCGCGTCATCACGCCCGCGCACGACGTTGGCGGGAGCGCGCCTCTGACCTGCGGCAATATAAGGCAGCCTGTGACCAGCCTACCTGTGATCCCGTCATGCACGTGTGACATCTGGTCCGGCTTGGCACTCACCATACAGGTATTTCCTCACATTCCATCACACTGGTTCATCCATCACAGCTATGGCCCTACTGCTGCACACATACCCTGTTCCACTCATCACTCTCATACCTGTCCTGTCCTTGTTTTTCTCTACACACTCAGGCCACGTTATGTTTTTCCACCCATTCCATTCTTATCACTTCTCATTGATCAGCTCACACATTTTCCACACATATATTTTTTCTCCCCAGCTCACTCACATCCACCTGCCTCACCAGATGTCCCTGCCTGCCGACATTCATGGGTGCCTGTGTCACTTGGGCTGCCGTGGCTGACGGTTCTATGGGGTGTGCTCTCTGCCTCAACCCCGGGGGAGACTCTATGGACCCAGACCAATACCGTACTGTAATATTGAGATCATCGCTTATAACTGCATAACTTGTGAGTATACAGAAAATCACATTTTCAGTATATCTTTCTCACAAACATCTGCTCATACACTAACAGATATCCAATTGTTTTCACACAGTTACATAGCATCAGACTCCTGACGATTGGTTTTAAGCCAAGAAACGCGTTGAGTTTAGATCTATTGATGCATCTTTATACTGCACAATGCATATGTTTTCTTGTAACTGTATAATCTATACATGAACCTTGTCTGTTTATATACTATTGTCAACATGTTTTACTAAGGTCTCAAATATGTACTTTTATGATTGTATCTGGTTCAAGTACCTATGTAATTAAAACTTTTTATACCATTAAAACTTTTTATACCATGATTACTCTACACTACTATTGGTTGAGATTATATCTATTTATATTTTCCATTATTTACATTATTACACGCCCCATTCAGTCCAATATACTCACCCACATGCCTCATGCAAAGTCCCGCTTCTATTCCCCTATTTCTTTGTATCTATTGGGATGGAGGCATGTTGGTGCTCTCTGCAACAAATTATGTGGATAGGTCACAACCCCCTTTTTGATGTATGATAACCAGGGTGGTAGACACCCACTTTTTGTGACCTGATTATTCCACCTATCCATGTCCACACATACTCAACATTATTTACTCCTTGTTCTTGCCTTGTCACTTTGTCCTACTTCCTTCCTCTGTTTACCATGCATACTGCCAGAAAAAATTTTTTCCCCTCTTCTTTTGCCTCCTTCTCTCTTTCTTTTCCCCATCTTGCTATACCTTAAATGATTCTATTGAGACCCATGGTCCTCCTCTTGTTCATTGACTGATCTCAATGCAAGAGTCTTATTAATATATAATCCTTTGTATATATATCCTGATTCTCTATAACTGCATCTGCATATCGATTTTATAAAGTACCTATCATTAGCATTAGTCTCTGCCCTATTCATTGTCCTTTATCTTCCCTCCTCTTTTCTTACAATATACTGTTGCAATACAGTACAACATGACTTTGTTTTTTGTTTGTCCCCTTAGTTACATGTATACTCCCTTAATCGTTACATATATGTCTACTACTTGCAACCTTTTTTCCCCCCATTCGGTCCTGCTATTTCCCCTATTGACACCTAGGACCAATCCAGCGTCTGCTCTCTTTTTTATTTTTTCAATTTTATTTCTTTTATATTTTTTTATTTATTTTGATTTCCTTTAGTCAGATAACTACTGATTCAATTCAGGGCTAAAGTTTTTGTCAATTTTGTTTTTTGTTTTCTCTCTAGCCAGACAAATAACTGATTTAATTCAGGGCTAAAGTTTTTTATTTGTAATTATTTATATAATTTTGTTGCTTCCCTTTAGTCAGACAAACACTGATTTAATTCAGGGCTAAAGTTGTTTATAATTTATATTTTATACTTCCTTGCACAGCAGTTGTATCCTGTGCAATGATTGTATATGTTACTTCATTGCTTTCCTTGTTATATTGACCCTATTCTAGGCAAATAAAGGCCTGCTGTTGCCTTTGCCTCTGCACTCATTCTTGAGCTGTTTTGGTTCTCCCTTTCTCTCTCATCTCTACAATTGCCATTTATTTACTTTCCATACACTTGTGACGCTGGGATCTGTCCTGTTTACTCCCCGGGGTTACGACGCGCCCAGCCCAGGATCCATCACTCTCAGATCCATGATGTGGGTGGGCCCTGGCCTCGGCGCATCGGCGTCATGCCTCCCACGTCCCGTTCGCGGCATCCATGCCGCCGCATACGGGACGCTAAGTGGTTCTCCATCTCCGGGCTCAGGCGTAGTACGGGCTGACGGGTGGCCGCATTGATTGGCTATCCCTCCCTCCCCTTACCGCGTCATCACGCCCGCGCACGACGTTGGCGGGAGCGCGCCTCTGACCTGCGGCAATATAAGGCAGCCTGTGACCAGCCTACCTGTGATCCCGTCATGCACGTGTGACATCTGGTCCGGCTTGGCACTCACCATACAGGTATTTCCTCACATTCCATCACACTGGTTCATCCATCACAGCTATGGCCCTACTACTGCACACATACCCTGTTCCACTCATCACTCTCATACCTGTCCTGTCCTTGTTTTTCTCTACACACTCAGGCCACGTTATGTTTTTCCACCCATTCCATTCTTATCACTTCTCATTGATCAGCTCACACATTTTCCACACATATATTTTTTCTCCCCAGCTCACTCACATCCACCTGCCTCACCAGATGTCCCTGCCTGCCGACATTCATGGGTGCCTGTGTCACTTGGGCTGCCGTGGCTGACGGTTCTATGGGGTGTGCTCTCTGCCTCAACCCCGGGGGAGACTCTATGGACCCAGACCAATACCGTACTGTAATATTGAGATCATCGCTTATAACTGCATAACTTGTGAGTATACAGAAAATCACATTTTCAGTATATCTTTCTCACAAACATCTGCTCATACACTAACAGATATCCAATTGTTTTCACACAGTTACATAGCATCAGACTCCTGACGATTGGTTTTAAGCCAAGAAACGCGTTGAGTTTAGATCTATTGATGCATCTTTATACTGCACAATGCATATGTTTTCTTGTAACTGTATAATCTATACATGAACCTTGTCTGTTTATATACTATTGTCAACATGTTTTACTAAGGTCTCAAATATGTACTTTTATGATTGTATCTGGTTCAAGTACCTATGTAATTAAAACTTTTTATACCATTAAAACTTTTTATACCATGATTACTCTACACTACTATTGGTTGAGATTATATCTATTTATATTTTCCATTATTTACATTATTACACGCCCCATTCAGTCCAATATACTCACCCACATGCCTCATGCAAAGTCCCGCTTCTATTCCCCTATTTCTTTGTATCTATTGGGATGGAGGCATGTTGGTGCTCTCTGCAACAAATTATGTGGATAGGTCACAACCCCCTTTTTGATGTATGATAACCAGGGTGGTAGACACCCACTTTTTGTGACCTGATTATTCCACCTATCCATGTCCACACATACTCAACATTATTTACTCCTTGTTCTTGCCTTGTCACTTTGTCCTACTTCCTTCCTCTGTTTACCATGCATACTGCCAGAAAAAATTTTTTCCCCTCTTCTTTTGCCTCCTTCTCTCTTTCTTTTCCCCATCTTGCTATACCTTAAATGATTCTATTGAGACCCATGGTCCTCCTCTTGTTCATTGACTGATCTCAATGCAAGAGTCTTATTAATATATAATCCTTTGTATATATATCCTGATTCTCTATAACTGCATCTGCATATCGATTTTATAAAGTACCTATCATTAGCATTAGTCTCTGCCCTATTCATTGTCCTTTATCTTCCCTCCTCTTTTCTTACAATATACTGTTGCAATACAGTACAACATGACTTTGTTTTTTGTTTGTCCCCTTAGTTACATGTATACTCCCTTAATCGTTACATATATGTCTACTACTTGCAACCTTTTTTCCCCCCATTCGGTCCTGCTATTTCCCCTATTGACACCTAGGACCAATCCAGCGTCTGCTCTCTTTTTTATTTTTTCAATTTTATTTCTTTTATATTTTTTTATTTATTTTGATTTCCTTTAGTCAGATAACTACTGATTCAATTCAGGGCTAAAGTTTTTGTCAATTTTGTTTTTTGTTTTCTCTCTAGCCAGACAAATAACTGATTTAATTCAGGGCTAAAGTTTTTTATTTGTAATTATTTATATAATTTTGTTGCTTCCCTTTAGTCAGACAAACACTGATTTAATTCAGGGCTAAAGTTGTTTATAATTTATATTTTATACTTCCTTGCACAGCAGTTGTATCCTGTGCAATGATTGTATATGTTACTTCATTGCTTTCCTTGTTATATTGACCCTATTCTAGGCAAATAAAGGCCTGCTGTTGCCTTTGCCTCTGCACTCATTCTTGAGCTGTTTTGGTTCTCCCTTTCTCTCTCATCTCTACAATTGCCATTTATTTACTTTCCATACACTTGTGACGCTGGGATCTGTCCTGTTTACTCCCCGGGGTTGCGACGCGCCCAGCCCAGGATCCATCACCCTCAGATCCATGATGTGGGTGGGCCCTGGCCTCGGCGCATCGGCGTCATGCCTCCCACGTCCCGTTCGCGGCATCCATGCCGCCGCATACGGGACGCTAAGTGGTTCTCCATCTCCGGGCTCAGGCGTAGTACGGGCTGACGGGTGGCCGCATTGATTGGCTATCCCTCCCTCCCCTTACCGCGTCATCACGCCCGCGCACGACGTTGGCGGGAGCGCGCCTCTGACCTGCGGCAATATAAGGCAGCCTGTGACCAGCCTACCTGTGATCCCGTCATGCACGTGTGACATCTGGTCCGGCTTGGCACTCACCATACAGGTATTTCCTCACATTCCATCACACTGGTTCATCCATCACAGCTATGGCCCTACTGCTGCACACATACCCTGTTCCACTCATCACTCTCATACCTGTCCTGTCCTTGTTTTTCTCTACACACTCAGGCCACGTTATGTTTTTCCACCCATTCCATTCTTATCACTTCTCATTGATCAGCTCACACATTTTCCACACATATATTTTTTCTCCCCAGCTCACTCACATCCACCTGCCTCACCAGATGTCCCTGCCTGCCGACATTCATGGGTGCCTGTGTCACTTGGACTGCCGTGGCTGACGGTTCTATGGGGTGTGCTCTCTGCCTCAACCCCGGGGGAGACTCTATGGACCCAGACCAATACCGTACTGTAATATTGAGATCATCGCTTATAACTGCATAACTTGTGAGTATACAGAAAATCACATTTTCAGTATATCTTTCTCACAAACATCTGCTCATACACTAACAGATATCCAATTGTTTTCACACAGTTACATAGCATCAGACTCCTGACGATTGGTTTTAAGCCAAGAAACGCGTTGAGTTTAGATCTATTGATGCATCTTTATACTGCACAATGCATATGTTTTCTTGTAACTGTATAATCTATACATGAACCTTGTCTGTTTATATACTATTGTCAACATGTTTTACTAAGGTCTCAAATATGTACTTTTATGATTGTATCTGGTTCAAGTACCTATGTAATTAAAACTTTTTATACCATTAAAACTTTTTATACCATGATTACTCTACACTACTATTGGTTGAGATTATATCTATTTATATTTTCCATTATTTACATTATTACACGCCCCATTCAGTCCAATATACTCACCCACATGCCTCATGCAAAGTCCCGCTTCTATTCCCCTATTTCTTTGTATCTATTGGGATGGAGGCATGTTGGTGCTCTCTGCAACAAATTATGTGGATAGGTCACAACCCCCTTTTTGATGTATGATAACCAGGGTGGTAGACACCCACTTTTTGTGACCTGATTATTCCACCTATCCATGTCCACACATACTCAACATTATTTACTCCTTGTTCTTGCCTTGTCACTTTGTCCTACTTCCTTCCTCTGTTTACCATGCATACTGCCAGAAAAAATTTTTTCCCCTCTTCTTTTGCCTCCTTCTCTCTTTCTTTTCCCCATCTTGCTATACCTTAAATGATTCTATTGAGACCCATGGTCCTCCTCTTGTTCATTGACTGATCTCAATGCAAGAGTCTTATTAATATATAATCCTTTGTATATATATCCTGATTCTCTATAACTGCATCTGCATATCGATTTTATAAAGTACCTATCATTAGCATTAGTCTCTGCCCTATTCATTGTCCTTTATCTTCCCTCCTCTTTTCTTACAATATACTGTTGCAATACAGTACAACATGACTTTGTTTTTTGTTTGTCCCCTTAGTTACATTTATACTCCCTTAATCGTTACATATATGTCTACTACTTGCAACCTTTTTTCCCCCCATTCAGTCCTGCTATTTCCCCTATTGACACCTAGGACCAATCCAGCGTCTGCTCTCTTTTTTATTTTTTCAATTTTATTTCTTTTATATTTTTTTATTTATTTTGATTTCCTTTAGTCAGATAACTACTGATTCAATTCAGGGCTAAAGTTTTTGTCAATTTTGTTTTTTGTTTTCTCTCTAGCCAGACAAATAACTGATTTAATTCAGGGCTAAAGTTTTTTATTTGTAATTATTTATATAATTTTGTTGCTTCCCTTTAGTCAGACAAACACTGATTTAATTCAGGGCTAAAGTTGTTTTTAATTTATATTTTATACTTCCTTGCACAGCAGTTGTATCCTGTGCAATGATTGTATATGTTACTTCATTGCTTTCCTTGTTATATTGACCCTATTCTAGGCAAATAAAGGCCTGCTGTTGCCTTTGCCTCTGCACTCATTCTTGAGCTGTTTTGGTTCTCCCTTTCTCTCTCATCTCTACAATTGCCATTTATTTACTTTCCATACACTTGTGACGCTGGGATCTGTCCTGTTTACTCCCCGGGGTTGCGACGCGCCCAGCCCAGGATCCATCACCCTCAGATCCATGATGTGGGTGGGCCCTGGCCTCGGCGCATCGGCGTCATGCCTCCCACGTCCCGTTCGCGGCATCCATGCCGCCGCATACGGGACGCTAAGTGGTTCTCCATCTCCGGGCTCAGGCGTAGTACGGGCTGACGGGTGGCCGCATTGATTGGCTATCCCTCCCTCCCCTTACCGCGTCATCACGCCCGCGCACGACGTTGGCGGGAGCGCGCCTCTGACCTGCGGCAATATAAGGCAGCCTGTGACCAGCCTACCTGTGATCCCGTCACACACGTGTGACATCTGGTCCGGCTTGGCACTCACCATACAGGTATTTCCTCACATTCCATCACACTGGTTCATCCATCACAGCTATGGCCCTACTGCTGCACACATACCCTGTTCCACTCATCACTCTCATACCTGTCCTGTCCTTGTTTTTCTCTACACACTCAGGCCACGTTATGTTTTTCCACCCATTCCATTCTTATCACTTCTCATTGATCAGCTCACACATTTTCCACACATATATTTTTTCTCCCCAGCTCACTCACATCCACCTGCCTCACCAGATGTCCCTGCCTGCCGACATTCATGGGTGCCTGTGTCACTTGGGCTGCCGTGGCTGACGGTTCTATGGGGTGTGCTCTCTGCCTCAACCCCGGGGGAGACTCTATGGACCCAGACCAATACCGTACTGTAATATTGAGATCATCGCTTATAACTGCATAACTTGTGAGTATACAGAAAATCACATTTTCAGTATATCTTTCTCACAAACATCTGCTCATACACTAACAGATATCCAATTGTTTTCACACAGTTACATAGCATCAGACTCCTGACGATTGGTTTTAAGCCAAGAAACGCGTTGAGTTTAGATCTATTGATGCATCTTTATACTGCACAATGCATATGTTTTCTTGTAACTGTATAATCTATACATGAACCTTGTCTGTTTATATACTATTGTCAACATGTTTTACTAAGGTCTCAAATATGTACTTTTATGATTGTATCTGGTTCAAGTACCTATGTAATTAAAACTTTTTATACCATTAAAACTTTTTATACCATGATTACTCTACACTACTATTGGTTGAGATTATATCTATTTATATTTTCCATTATTTACATTATTACACGCCCCATTCAGTCCAATATACTCACCCACATGCCTCATGCAAAGTCCCGCTTCTATTCCCCTATTTCTTTGTATCTATTGGGATGGAGGCATGTTGGTGCTCTCTGCAACAAATTATGTGGATAGGTCACAACCCCTTTTTTAAAGTTTCCAACAGTCTCGAGGGTATGGGATCGGAGTAGTACGGAACGTGTGCGGCGCACAAATCCCAATTAAGGGAGCAATGCACCGACGCAGCCCCGTGTGGGGGTCGACCTATACCAGGGATAGGAGAGAACGAAATAGGTAAGGAAGAGGAGTGAGGACACGAGCTGCCGCCATAGGATTGGTTGATAGTGACTGGGTCGAGGCGATGTTTGCCACTGTAGCCCAGCTGGACCTTATACGGTCCTTGGTGGGGATCATAGGGCTCAGGTATGCTGAGTGGACTATTATGTTCAGGTCATGTGCGGTGGGAACTAGAATCGCTGGTTCGTCTGCTAATGTGTCGTGTGTGGGTAAGAGAGCAGCAAGCCTAGTGATGAAGCACTTGTCCCTGTCTGTGGGGGAGGGTTGAAACTGAGCCCCGCTCCCCCTGCCTGGACAGATGTGGTCGCCAGTAAGAAGGGGAGGGGGGGTTCAGCCGGTGGTTTGCTGCAGTTATGGAGAGTGGGATATGGGAGTGTTGGGTCAGAAGATGCGGCCCAGATGCTGGGAGAGGGCCACTTCCACCGCTACCCTACTGATTGGTAAGCCAGATCTATATGTGTTACATTCCCACTACGGTAAGCCAGGTATGTGTAGAAACCCATATTGCGTTTTGTTACTGAAAGCATATAATTAACAGTAAAAATGCACAAGACGTGAACCTGAGAGGCGTGTGAGCGATACCTGACAGTTCCAGCTGTGACAGAAGGTTGCAGGCGTTTAGCTTGCGGAACACCTGAGTGTCGGGTCAGGAAGTAGTCCGGGTGTGAGGTTCGTGTGAGCCGGGTCTTCTGAGAGTCCAGGTAGGATGAAGAGCATTGAGCGTCCAGATGAGGTGATACCGTAGGACGGGTGGGCGGAGATGAGGAGCGATACTGAGGTCGAGGGGATCCTGAGATGGGCTTGAGTGAAGGGCGAGTCTGGAGCGATCACGTGAGTAGGTGTACCAATGGTGCCGTGGTGAGAGAAGTAGGGCGGGGTCCAGTACCGCAAAGTGTCCTGGGGAGTGTAGTATTTGGCTTAACTGTGCGGGAGTCAGTGAGAACAGTCAGCCTCTAGAAGACACTACGGTGTGTGAGGAGAGGTAGACTAAAGAATACAGGAGGCATCAGATTTTGACCCACGGGAGGAGTAAATGTAAAAACAGTAAACAGAGGGTTCTTCAGTGAGGGTATTGTATAGAGGTAGAATATTATGGGTCAGTAGTGTTTAGGGCAAGCATTACAAAAATCAACCAAAAAAGTGGTCCCAAAGAACAACAGTACAAACAGAAAACTTATAACTCACGGGTGAGTGCCGGAACCTAAGAGGCACTGACGGGTGGTGCAGACCCTTTCAATCCATTTTAGCGGCCCCTGCGAGGTCTCCTGTTCCGCGGTGAGGATGGAGGGGTAGTATCTCTGCGACCGTTGCGGTATCTGGAGGGATCCCTGGTGGTGGATGGTGAACATCTCCTACGGTATCTGGATGGTTGAGCATCCATAGGTTCCTCCCATGGCATGTCACGGTGTGAGTGAGCGGGGCGGAAGGCTGCATACCAGTTTGGAACCGGGATCAGTGGGATTCCAAGCGTGTCACAGAAGTGAGGCAGATCCTCAGGCACCTTGAGGAGGGCGGTGCGGCCGTGCGCAGAGGCCGAGAGGCAGAAGGGGAACTTCCATTTGTACTGGATGTTTTTCCCTCTCAGGGTGTCCAGGAGAGGCTTTAGGTCTCGCCTATGTTGTAAAGTGATGCCCGACAGATCCTGGTATATCTGAATGAGGGAGTCTCCATGAAAGATTTGGTGTTTGTCCCGTGCACGCTGCATGATTTCTTCTTTCACCTTGTGGTCCACTATGCAGCAGATTATGTCACGCGGTGGGTCACTCTCCCTTCCTTTGGGACGGAGTGTGCGGTGGATCCTCTCCATAGCAATCGGGGTTTGTGGAGGTTGGTGGAGGAGACCGTTAAAGATGCTCACTACTTCCTGTGAGATACGGTCTCCTTTAACGGATTCCGGGAGGCCTCTGATTCTCAAATTGTGCCTCCGACCCCTGTTATCGAGGTCCTCGAGGTGTCTTTGTATGTCCCTCATCTGCAGTGTGTGACAATCCAAGCGATCTGTGGCAGAGGCTATGGCAGCATCATGTCGGTCGGTCACCTTTTCCACGATCTGAACACGATCATTCAGGGCATGGAGCTCTAGCCTAAGCTCTGAGATCGCCGCGGAGAGGGTGCCTTTGATGTCATCCGCAATTGAACGCAAATCTTGTATGTTGAGCGGGGGGTGAGGAGTGAGAACAATCCCCCCGTCCTCCTCAGGAGCCTGTGTATTGATGGGGATCTGGGATGTAGTGTGAGGTGGAGGCATGGCTGGCGATTGTGAGTTTGCCGCTCCGTGATGAGAAGGCGCCATATTGCCTCTGCCGGCCCTGAACATCTCCGGTATATTGTGCGATTGTGACCCAGCGAGGTCTCTAGGGGAGCGTGAACGAGATGTCGAGGAGTTTCTAGACGCTGTCCCCATGCTGTGGGCTCGGTAAGAGGAGAGATTACCTCAGTGATCAAATAGCTTTGCCTATGGCGGACGGAGCTCTGAAATTAGACATCCATCTTCATGCCAGGTCAGGCCACGCCCCCTTTTCAGGCCACGCCCCCATATCCTATTATTATCTTAACAGGTAATAGCAGAATGTCCAAATGTCCTCAAATGTGTACAGTGTGTATTTAGATCTTTGTATTATGACACTTCTTACCTGTCCAGTGGGCTGCCAATAGTGTAACTAAGGAGGGGCTGTTCCAAGTAATACCCTGTATTTAGGCATTCATCTCTCAATGAAGTGGAGAGGGTTACCTGTCCAATATTTCACCACCCCCCATAATGTTAGAAATGGCCCATGAGGGGGGTAGGGGGAATATGATAGGTGTACCTTATACTTTGGTGTTGTTAAATTCCCCTTAATAAATGCTATCTGGAGGTTGGCGAAGAATGTTTGTGTCTAATCTGCTTGCCATGTTTATGTGCAAAGATATTAATTTATTTTTGTTTTCCTCAACAGTTTCCTTCCACGCCACAGAAATGGCAGACTGTGGCCTCCCAATTTGCCCAGCGGTGGGACTTTCCTAACTGCGGAGGGGCAATTGATGGAAAACACGTCCACATCGTCCCACCACCCAACTCGGGGTCGTACTATTTCAACTATAAGGGGTTCAATAGTATTGTGATGTTGGCGGTGGTGTCGGCTAATTACGACTTCTTGTATGTGGACGTGGGGAAGAATGGCCGGATGTCCGATGATGGAGTCATCGCCCAGACGGAGTTCTACAGGCGTCTCCAGAATGGCAGCTTGGACTTGCCACCTCCAGAGGACAATGTGGAAGGACTCCCATTCCTCTTTGTTGCTGATGAAGCGTTTGCGCAGGGGGACCATCTTATGCGGCCATTCCCTATGAGGACCCTCACCCCGGAACAGAGGGTTTTTAATTACCGGCTGGCCAGAGCCAGAAGAGTGGTGGAGAACACATTTGGAATCCTGGCCAGCCGGTTGTGCCTATTTCTTACACCCATCCATATGGTGGAGTATAAACTTAATCATATAATCCTGGTGTGCTGTATTCTCCATAACTTTTTATGCAAACATTCGGCCAACTATGCTGGCTCAGTTGGGCCTGAGGCCGGAATGATCCATGAAACAACACTGACGGCGCTTGAAAGTGGCCGTCCTGGCTTGCCCTCCCTGAGTGCCCGTGATGTCCGGTTACGATACCTGGAGTTCTTTGCGGGTAGGGGGGCCATCAATATGCCAGCGAATTTGTGAAGCCTTTATCAAATAAAAAAGCAAAAAAAAGAAAATCTTTGTGGACATTTACTGCTTGTGTTTGTTTTAGCTCACCCTGACAGATATGTGTTGAGTCCAGAAAATGGTGTGATTGTGTAACCTTATACAAAGCACTGTTGGGTGTTATTTACTAAAGGCAAAGACACTTTGCACTACAAGTGCACTGAAACTGCACTTGTAGTGCAAAGAGGATTTGCCCTTAGGAAATAACCCCCATTTTCACAGAAAACACCAATTACATCACCAACAAAGTGTTCTAGCGTTGACACAATAATTCACACATTCTTGCTTAACAATCTCTTTAATACCTGCACAATCACATGTGCATTTAGAAAAGGTTTTTCTAACAAACCAACATGTTTGTTGTATAACAATTTTTGAGGTAGCATTATAAAACAGATAAATGTCCATTTAAGATAAAACAGGCATGTGTAAAACCAACAAGAAAGACACAAATCTTGAACTTACAAAGTTCACATTTGGTAGAACTTGAAGGCAATATCAGACATGAGTATTTAGGAACTGTGTTTGATATTGCGTTCAGATGGGGTGAAGTCACCCCAGGAAAAGCCAAATTTGGAAGATGCGCACAAATTTCCCAATGTCAACATGTGCTAGCTGCCAGCACGGGGGATCAAGGGACGTGTTTTGGGGGAGAAACCCCTTCCTCTCAGCTACTTTATTATTGAGGAAGGGGTTGCACCCCCAAAACGCGTCCATTGATCTCCCGTGATGGCAGATAGCACATGTTGACACACTGTGTGCATCCTCCAAATTAGTCTTTTCTACAAATCTTTCAAACATTTTGAACATTGGAGCATACCAAAAAACAAAGAGATTGGGAGGGGTTTTAAACTCGCCCCAAAACATCAATGATGTTTTTATTTTTTTGAATAACATCATTGATGTTTTTCTTGAGGTTTTCCAATTCTATATTACACCCCATGATCTCCCCGATCAGGATCTGGGCACTTTCGGATGTGAAAGGATCTGGATCCACAACATCACCTAAAAAGAGAGAAACCCCAAAAAAAAGGTATCAAAAATATGCCGGCATACATCTCTTACCTGAGCCTGTGGTCGCAGACACTCACCTGTTGTGGTGACAATTTCCACCACATCTTCCTCCTCTTGCACTTCTTGGGTTGGGGGTATTTCCCCTTCTTCCAGAGGTGGGGGGTCTCTGGTCTCCTCGGATGAGGGGTGTCCTCCGAGTCTTTTCTCCCCTATGTCAAACAAAAATGCTATACTTAGCACACAGTGATTTGATGGCAGAACTATAAATATAAAACATTGCTTGGAAGTGGGGTACAATTGTCTATTTTGGCAGAGTTCCAAAATGTAGCATTTTCAGTGTCCTTTGTCAAGCTTCAATACTTTACCTGTTTGGTACAAGCTTCACAGATGTAGCCCCCCCCTATAGTATACACTGGAGCACCTGTGTGGCCCCCTAATAAAAATATTGTTCTTGTGTCCCACATTAGTGCTCCAGTGTCCAGATGTGAAAACAGCTGCTGAGTGTCCTCTCCTTACACAGAATCTAGTTTGCATTTCATTCTAGTAACAAAGCCATCTACACAACCAAAATAGTTTCTGACAAGTAGGGCGTAAAAATTGTGGCCAAATGCATATGGCCTAAACAATGGTGTTTTATAGGCCGAAAGAAAAATGTTTGATATGAACGAATAATGTGCCCATGAACATGAAATTTGCTATTTAAAAATGTACACTTGTAAGAAAAGCACATGGAGCAGCACGAATGTAAGAAACATAAAGAATAGGAACACAGCACAACTACTTACTTTTTTGCAGCACTCTCCGGATCTTTCTGTACTGCTCATGTTCTTGTAATTTCAGGTCCGACCACCGCTTCCTGAGCTGATCTTTCGATCGGCGTACCCCAAAATGCCGGTGCAGACTCTTGACCACTTTCGCCATTATCTTGGCCTTTCTGACATTGGGGTTGGGGTAAGGTCCATACTTCCCCCTCATAGTCGGCCCTCTTCAGGATGTCCACCATCTCCAACATCTCCCCAAAGGACATATTTGATGCCTTAAATCTCCTTCTGGATCCAGACGTTTCAGGCTCCAGGCGTTCCTCCTCCTCCTCCTCGTTGCTATAATTAGCACGCACCTGCTGTGTATACACCATGTGCTCTTCCCCCACTGAGCAGAACGAAAAGGGGCGGGGAATAGACTAGAAAGAATGTGAGAGGCGGGCGGAGTTACACGCATGCGCAGTGTGTATAAAGCGTAACACGTGTGCGTATTACGTACGATCTGTGAGCGGAGGAAGGAGCATCGAAAGCGCCGATCGTGATAACGAAGGTAAGATCTAAACTTGGGCCTATACTGCTTCGAAATTGAAGCCTATATTGTAACAAGATTAGGAAAGTTTGGCCTGACCTTAGGGTTTGTCTTGTGTTGTGTCTTGCAGAGAAAATGGATGGGTTCAACGACCACAACTTCCTCCCCCTGTTCATAGACAAATACAGGGAGCTGCCCTGTCTGTGGCAGGTGAGACACCCCCATTACAACAATAAACAAAAGAGGCAGGCAACGCTGGAGAAACTGCTGGAGTTAGTGAAGCCGGTGGTCCCCACAGCAACCATCCCCTGTTTAAAAAACAAAATTGGTGGCCTGAGGAGCACTTATCTTAGGGAGTGCAAGAAGGTCACAGATTCCCAGAGGTCCAGAGCTGCAGCAGATGACATTTATGTCCCCAGGCTGTGGTACTATGAGAGACTGCGTTTTCTGTCAGACCACACTGAAGTCAGGGAATCCCTCTTCACTCTTCCTTCCACTCTTCCTTCCACCCCAGCTTCCGATGTCCAACCTGGGCCTTCCAGCCAGGAAGAAGTGGAGGAGCCCAGCTGGAGTCAGGTATAGCATTGTTCTACAGATTTCTGGTCTATAAATAAATGATGTTTATTAGATGTTATTATTGCTCACTAATTGCTGATTGAAAAAAGTGTTTTACATATCAATAGACAGTAGTGGGCTAAAATAACTGGGACAAGAATGAAAAATTCTGGGCTCAGAAGGATAGTCTGTTATATTTGTTAACATTCAATTTGCAACAGTCAGGAGGTAAAATTTGTCTGTGATTGATGAATAAAAAACTAAAACTATGTCCCTTTTTCATACACAGGAAGACCTCAGCAAGGAGGAGGCTGTGGAATGTGGCAGTCAGGAGGAGGTGGGGATTAGCGGCAGCCAGGAGGAGGCGGGGCTAAGTGTCAGCCAAGAGAAGCCTAGGACCAGTCGCAGCCTGACTGAATTGCAGGTTCCTCCCCTCCGCCTTCCATATAAAAGAGCGAGGAAGGCGACTCCCATGCAGGATTCAGCGCTCAGGCTCATTCAGGAGGCTTCTGCGTCCCTCCGAGCCTTACCACCAAACTGCAGGGCATGCAGGAGGGTCAACGCCTCCTGTGTGAGCAACTTATTTATAAAGTCCTAACTAAGGGGGTGAGTGGGGAACTAACACCCAAGACCGACGTGATTGAGTTGGACCATCCTCCTCCTCCTCCTGCTGCCACAACTCCACCACCAGAGCCACCGCGTGGAAGGAGGCGTGGAAGGAAGACCAGAGAGTGATGACCCTGGGTTCAGTCTGGTCTGACAAAAGCTGCAGTCTCTTGTATGACCACAGCCTGGGGACACAGATGTCATCTGCTGCTTTCCGGATCTCTGGGACTTCTGGACCAGACTGCACTTCCTTAGATAAGGACTCCTCAGGCCACCAATTTTGCTAGAAAATAATTGATGTCTGCCCTGGGGGTCCAAGGCTTCACCCATTTCTGCAGTTTTTCCAGCGTTGCCTCCCTCTTTGTTTAGTTGTGAGCCCTTAATAAAAGTAATTTTTTGGAAAATTATACTCTCCTATGTGTGTTTTCATCCAAAAAAGACAGTTTGTTGGTGACGATTCAGGTACATTTCTAACATAAAATGTGAAATTAACAAGGGACAACAACACCAAACAATCTCCTACAGATTAAATAGAATAGCATATCAATGGTGTTGTGGTAACTTGACACAAAAAACACACACAAAAATTTTCAGGAGTACAAATAAAAATCCCAAAAACAAAAAATAAGCCTTGAAAAAAATACAAACCAAAAAAAAAATAATCGGCCTTAAAAACAAAAAAAAACCACCAAAATAATGTTGTCAGATGTGACAAATCAAAATATATTGAGAGAATCCCGATAAATAGTAAAGAAATAAGTTTGTGAGAAGTGTGTGTGAATATGAGCAGCAAAACGACTTAATTCTTGTCACATTATAAAGAAGAAGAGAGTGCGCTGTATTAAACCACTTTTAACAGTGCAGCGTGATGAAAGTGCTGTATCCATTGCGAACGCTAATTTTACCAGACATTGTAGGTCTTATTTTCAGGGTAGGGCTTATTTTCGAGGAAACAGGGTAGGGCTTATTTGAGGGGTAGGGCTTATATTGCAGTCATCGCCGACAATCACGCTAGGTCTTATTTTCGGGGAAACGGGGTAGCACTGCGGGAGGGATTCCACCATCAACACTGATTGTAGTGATGGGGGAATCAAGCATTTTTTTTTCCTTCCACCCATGGTGGAAGGAAAGAAAATCAATTGATCTATTTTCTTAACTGTACATCGCGGGACACAGATAGTAATTACTATGTGGGTTATAGGCCACCTTCAGGTGATGGACACTGCACACCCTAAACAGGAAGTTGCCTCCCTATATAACCCCTCCCACTACTGGAAGTACCTCAGTTTTTTTCACTAGTGTTTAAGGTGTTGGTCACGAGTAAAGATGTAAAGAACAGAAAGTCGCGATGAATAATGAGAATAATGAAGCAAAATGATATATGCTCCCAATGATAAATGCCAATAGACCACACTGAGTACACATGAAATTAGACAGACCCAAAGCAAAAATGCAAAAATGAGTGCATCCAACTAAATGATAAACAAACTAAATGGTGCATCAAACAGATGAATGCAGATACAAATATGGCAAAAATGGAAAAATAAAAAGGAGAAAGCGTTTGTCACGTATCCCGTGACTACGTCCGCTAGTGACGAAACGATGTAGGGAGGAGGAGCTATGTTCTGACGTCACCGCTGCACGTCCAGTCCCGGAAGCTACGGGCTGTTTGAAAGCCAGCCGGCTTGTTATTTTATGCATATCTTGCCTATTATTGTTCATTGTCTTGTAAGTGTTCAATTGTCTTTTTTAATTTCAATAAATGTAAAGGATTTATGCTATGTGAGGCTTTCTGTTTTTATCGTGAACACACTGCCCACTTTACTGATCCTTCTGCGGACCGTTCCCACTGATGCTGAGGAGTCCAGTGTATGCCAGTGAGATCCCGGGCTGGGGTTACAGCCACTCGCTCAGTGTGGTCCAATGTAATAAGGGACCACCGATTTCTGGTAAGCGGCAGTCCTTTCTGTGGTGGAGGAAATTTCTCACTTGTCACTCTAGTGTGGCACATCACTTTTTGAATATCATCAGTTTTTTATGGACTTATTTTTATGTTTTGTTTTTTTTCACTTGTCTCTTCACTATGGATTGATTTTTATTATATTTATTTTTTCACTGGACAATTCACAAACACTTTCTCCTTTTTTATTTTCCATTTTTGCCATATTTGTATCTGCATTCATCTGTTTGATGCACCATTTAGTTTGTTTATCATTCAGTTGGATGCACTCATTTTTGCATTTTTGCTTTGGGTCTGTCTAATTTCATGTGTACTCAGTGTGGTCTATTGGTATTTATCATTGGGAGCATATATCATTTTGCTTCATTATTCTCATTATTCAGCGCGACTTTCTGTTCTTTATTTCTGTTTAGTGTCGTATAACACCTTTAGTCGCAGCTTATTACATTGTACACTCCATAGCGCAGTATTTCTCCTTTTATATTTACGAGTAAATATGTGCTGTGCTGAGCTCCACTGGAGCAATCCTTGCTGGGGCTAGCTACGCAGCTGGATCCATTCAAAGTGTCTTTTCAGTCTGAATTGAATGGTAATATCTTTATAAATGATATTGGGTCTGGGATCAAAAGTAACATTTCTATCTTTGCAGATGACACCAAGCTATGCAGTGGAATAACGTCCTTACAGGATGTCTCCAATTTACAAGCTGACCTCAATGCCCTGTCTAATTGGGCGTCTATGTGGCAGATGAGGTTTAATGTTGAGAAATGTAAAGTTTTGCACTTGGGGGCTAAGAATATGCATGCATCATACATGCTAGGGGGAGTACAACTGGGGGAATCCGTAGTGGAGAAGGATCTGGGGGTTTTGGTAGATCATAAGCTCAATAATAGCATGCAATGCCAAGCTGCGGTTTCCAAAGCAAGCAAAGTCCTTTCTTGTATTAAGAGAGGTATGGACTCCAGAGAGAGAGATATCATTTTGCCCCTGTTCAAATCATTAGTAAGACCTCATCTGGAATATGCAGTTCAGTTTTGGGCACCAGTTCTCAAAAAGGATATCGGGGAACTGGAGAAAGTGCAGAGAAGGGCAACCAAACTGATAAGAGGCATGGAGGAGCTCAGCTATGAGGAAAGATTAGAGGAACTGAATTTGTTCACTCTTGAGAAGAGGAGAATAAGGGGGGACATGATCAACATGTTCAAATATATAAGGGGTCCATATAGTGAACTTGGTGTTGAGTTGTTCACTTTACGGTCAACACAGAGGACAAGGGGGCACTCTTTACGACTGGAGGAAAAGAGATTTCATCTCCAAATACGGAAAGGTTTCTTCACATGAAGAGCTGTGAAAATGTGGAATAGACTCCCTCCAGAGGTGGTTCTGGCCAGCTCAGTAGATTGCTTTGCTTTAAATGTACATAATATAACTGGGTACTGACAATTATAGGTAATGTTGACCCAGGGAAAATCCGATTGCCTCTTGGGGGATCAGGAAGGAATTTTTTCCCCTGCTGTAGCAAATTGGAGCATGCTCTGCTGGGGTTTTTTGCCTTCCTCTGGATCAACTGTGGGTATAGTATTGGGTATATTGGATTGTACGATTTTTTTTTTTTTTTTATGGTTGAACTGGATGGACTTGTGTCTTTTTTCAACCTGACTAACTATGTAACTATGTAACTATGTACCCAGGCCTCATGGCGAAGAAACGAAGTTTAGCCCGTAACGCTTCTCTTTTTAGAGAGCTGGACCCTGGGATCCAGAGCTTTGGTGTTTTCAGCCATTAAGTTTTTACTGGCGGGGTGCTTTACGGGTCCAGGAGTGTGGATTCCCCAAGGATCCCCGGTTCCTGAAGGTTTTGTAATGGAGCCCACCATGAGAGATGAAGATTGGGTCTGTTGGTTTTTACCACAAAAAACCCTGCGGCAGGAACAGTAAGTGGACGTTTCTAAGGAATTTTTAAAAAAGTAAATGTTGTCATGCCTAAGAGTCACCACTGGGGGCTGTATAGAGCACGTACCTTGTCATGCTTTCCTCAAAGATCACGCTGTATCACAGAAGCAGCAGGCTTCCCTGCAGCGAGCAGCTCAAACCTCCAGTAAGATTGGGGGGATTTTCTTCCATGAAATACCCCCTTACCTGGACAAAGCTCTCCCCCTCTTCCTGGATAGGGGGAAGCCAAAAACGATCAGCGATGCCACTCCATTTTTTCACCATCCCTGCACGGCGGCTTGTTACAGGTCTCCTCCACACCCCCCCCTCACACACACACACGCCAATCCCGCCGTTTCGGAGGCCCGGGAAAACGCGGAAAAACCCTCTTTTGAAAAGGGGGGGCGCGATGTGATGGAAGGGGTGGGGCTTAGCGTGGCATTGGCGTCCTGTAACGTCTAGCGCGGGGGTATGTTTAAAAGCTCCATTTTTGCTGGCTGCAGATATCGGAGGGACACAAGAGCAAAAAGGGACATGTAAGAGGTTGGCATTCCCTTGGCACATTTACTAATAGCATCAGGCTGAGCGTTAATAGCAGTGGCTGGACTATTGCTCAAGCAGTGTATGCGATTTCTTCTGGTAGTACCTCTGCTTTTGTGCATCGGGCTAAGATCAGAAGGGGGGTTGAAATACCCCCAAAAAAGGGCTAAAAGGGTCTCTCTCAAGCTCTGGAAAGCCTACTCATCTCTACAATGGCATCCTCCCCTGAGAGGGGGTGACTGGTCAGAGTGAGCACTGGGGCCATGAAATGTTTGCAACTGTTTTCAACACTGCAGCCCCTGTCTATATTACTAAAGAGGTCTTTTTCCTCAGCCATGATAGAATTGAAAAAAGGTTAGCGGCCTTAATCGCATCCCAGTGTGGGACAAAATGCGACAGGTTCCCTTTCATTACCCAGGACCCTCAAACTGGGGAACTGGGGGTGGGAAAAGATGAATTCCCTCAGGGGACCATGGTGAGGCTGATGACTCCTCTTCTGAGGGGTCAAATGCAAGGGGATCAGCTTCACAATCTGTAAGATTGATGGTGCAATTTCTTACTGAATGGTCCGCTCCACATTCATATACCCTTAACTGAGTGTTTGGGTTCGCTAAAGCCTCCTCAAGCTGTGCATGCCTTTCCTGTCCATTCATTGCAGGAAAAGCTTTTTGTATCTGAGTGGGATCACCCAGATAAGCATTTTTTCCCTCCTAAAAAGTTTTTCACAATTTATCCTATGGAGGAAAAAATTCACTAAAAGTGGGGTATACCAGCAATTAACGCTGCTATATCCTCTGTGAATAAAAGTTTGACTTGTCCGGCAGACAATACTCAAATGCTTAGGGATCCAACGGATAAAAAGTTGGAATTCCTATTAAAAAACACTTTTTTCTCTGGCAGGTTGAGTGTTTCAGCCTGCGCTGACAGTAATTGGTCAATCCTTGAGAGACCAGTTTAACCACTTGCCAACCGCCTCACGCAGATATACTGTGGCAGAATAGCACGGGCAGGCAGAGTAATGTATGGGTATGTTTCTCCCCTCCCGCGGGCAGGGGGCGCGATTCATGGCCTCTCCTTCACGATCGCTGCTGGCGAATGAGAAGATTCCTCTGCTTCTGAACTGTAAACAGAAGCAGAGGAAGTGATGTCATCTCTCCTCGTGGAACTTTTTCGTTCCGGCTCCCGAGGAGAGAAGAAATCACAGTGAGTCTGCACCAACACTACACTAACACTAGCACACATAGGCACATAAACCCCCCATCACCCCCGATCACCCCCCCCTGCACCCCCTGTCATTCCCTGTGACAATGACACCAATAGCAGTTTTTATTTTTTTACTGATTACTGCATTGGTGTCATTTGTGACTGTTATAAGTCTTAGGGCAGTTAGTGGTAGGCCTCTTTAGGTCTAGGGTACCCCCGTAACCCCCCCAAATAAAGGTTTAACCCTTTCATCTCCTGTCGCCAGTGTCACTAAGCGATCTTTTTGCTGATCACCGTATTAGTATCACAGGTGACGCTAGTTAGCCAGGTAGGTATTTAGGTTCACCGTCAGCTTTTTATAGCGTCAGGTACCCCCCTATACTACCCAATAAAGATTTTAACCCCCTGATTGCCCCCTAGTTAACCCTTTTCCCAGTGATCACCGTATAAGTGTTACGGGTAAGGCTGGTTAGTTAGTTTGTTTTTTATACCCGCCGTTTTTTACCCAATAAAGGTTTAACCCCCTGATTGCCCGGCGGGTGATATCGGTTTTAGGGTCAGTTAGGGTCTGTGTCGCCCTAGGCAGTGTCAGATTAGTGCCAGTACTGCTAACACCCACGCACGCAGCATACACCTCCCTTAGTGGTATAGTATCTAAACGGATCAATATCTGATCTGATCTGATCAGATCAATACTAGCATCCCTAGCAGTTAAGGGTTCCCAAAAATGCAGTGTTAGCGGGATCAGCCCAGATACCTGCTAGCACCTGCATTTTGCCCCTCTGCCCAGCCCAGCCCACCCAAGTGCAGTATCGATTGATCACTGTCACTTACAAAACACAACACACATACCTGCAGTGTTTGCAGAGTCAGGCCTGATCCCTACGATCGCTAACAGTTTTTTTAATAGATTTTGATACAGTTGCTGACAGCCTAGGAGCTTTTTTACTTGTGAGTCTCACTAGTGTACCAGTAAATTTAGAGCCCAAAATGGCAAATTGAAAGTACACTAGTGAAGAGGCCTACACGTTTCTCAGCATGACAGATAGTTAAGAGGAAGTCACTCATCTGTCAGATTCAGGCTCAGAATACGATCCTGTAGATGACAGCGGCTCCATGACAGATAGCTCTGACAAAGGAGTTGTGGTCCTTGCCAAGGTCAGATGTACCAGACCCCGATCTTCTTCGGCTGTTGAGGTGCAAGAACCGCAGGGCTCTTGTATGGAGCAGAGAAGTACTAGTGCCGCTCATCCTTCTGGTGAACTGGCAAGCACCAGCGGCCTAGTACACCCTGGTCATAGTCAAACCAGCACTGCAGTAACACGTGGTGACGTGGCGAGTCCCATAAGTGCAGTTCAAGCTGGTGAGGTGGCAAGCATAAGTAGTGTCCCACTGTCACCAAGAAGACAAAGACAGGCCTGTCAAGCCCATAGTGCCCTTTCTGCTGCATTTACCAATCCTAATTGTGAACCCAACACTTCTGCAGCACCCATACTTCCCCCATTCACTGGCCAAGCCGGCATTCAGATGGAAACAGTTGATTTTACGTCACTTGATTTTTATTCACTGTTTTTCAAGGAAGATCTCTATAGATCTATTGTGGACCAAAGTAATTTGTATGCTGGTCAATACATCACCACTAATCCCAAGTCCTCCCTTGCCAGAGATTGGAAACTTTTACGGTTCCCGAATTTGAGACCTTTCTATGCCTATCCCTCAACATGGCCATAGTTAAAATGAGTATGTTGCGGTCATATTGGTCCACTGAGCCAATTTACCATATGCCCATGTTCTCTGCCTCCATGACCAGGGCACGATATGAGCAGATCTTGTGGTTCATGCATTTCAACAACAATGAACTCTGTCGTCCTCGTGGAGACCCTGGATTTGATCGGCTCTACAAAATTCGGCCCCTCGTAAACCACTTTAACCAAAGTTTTGCAGACTTGTTTACTCCCCATCAAGTTGTCTGTGTTGATGAGTCCCTGATTAAATTTTCTGGCCGCTTGTCTTTCAAACAGTATCTTCCCAGCAAGCGTGCCAGATATGGGGTCAAGATGTATAAGCTTTGTGACAGGGCCACAGGCTATACATGTAGTTTTATGGTTTACAAGGGAAGAGATAGTCACATAGAGCCGCCGAACTGCACAGATTACATAGGGAGCACTGGCAAGATTGTGTGGGACTTGGTGTCACCCTTATTCGGAAAGGGGTACCATTTGTATGTGGACAATTATTACATGAGCGTGCAACTTTTTAGTCACTTGTTTGATCAGCAGATTGGCGCATGTGGCAACGTGTGATCTAATCGCAGGGGCTTTCCCCAGCAACTTGTAGATTCCTGTCTTAGGCTGGGGGAGTGAGCCTGCCTGAAGTGTAATAACTTGCTCGCTGTGAAGTGGAGGGATAATAAGATTGTTTTCGTTCTTTCCTCCCTGCATGCAGACATGACTGTCCAAATTACTACGGCGACTGGTGTTGTGGAGAAACCCCTCTGTGTCCACGAATATAACCAAAATATGGGAGGGGTGGACCTCAACGACCAGTTGTTGGCACCGTACCTAGTTGCCCGTAAGGCCAGATGCTGGTACAAAAAAGTGTCTGTTTATTTATTTCAATTGACTTTGCTGAATGCTCATGTGCTATACAGAGCTTCAGGATGGATTGGATCCTTCCTTAAATTCCAGGAAGAGATTGTCAGAACCCTTCTGTTTCCAGACAGTGCTCCACCTTACCTTCCCAATCCAAATGCGGTAAGCCGGCTGCATGAGAGGCATTTTCCGTATGTACTCCCAAGTACCCCTACCCAACGAGCCCCCGAAAGTTGATGTTGTGTCTGCGGCAAGCGCGGATATAGGCATGACACCCGCGATTATTGTCCCTCCTGTCCTGATCTTTGCATTGGTGAATGTTTTGAAAGCTACCATACACTAGTTGAGTATTAGCATAGGGTACAGCACTGCACAGACTAGGACACACTTTCACAGGGTCTCCCAAGATGCCATCGCATTTTGAGAGACCCAAACCTGGAACCATTACAGTTACAACTGTTACAGTTACAAAAAAAAAGTGTAAAAAAAAAAGTAAAAAAAAAACAAAAAAAAAAAAACAAAAAAAAATATATAAAATAAAAAAACTAAAAATAGTTGTCGTTTTATTGCTCTCTCTCTTTATTCTCTCCCTATTGTTCTGCTCTTTTTTACTGTATTATATTCTGCAATGTTTTATTGTTATTATGTTTTATCATGTTTGCTTTTCAGGTATGTAATTTTTTTTATACTTTACTGTTTACTGTGTTTTATTGTAAACCATTTTTTTGTTTTCATGTACACCATTCAGCTGCAGCACGGATTTATTTATAACAGCGTTTGCTCCCACGATACATAAAGCCTTGACTCCAGCGCTGTAGGAGGTGATTTCACCACCACAGTTAAAAAAAAGAGCATATATGCCGGAGCATGAGGCAGCAGGGGTGGAGGAGCGATTTGCTCCTAACTTTTGGGGCGGATGCCCCCATGCTTCGCCATATATATATTTTAGACACAGATTGCATTAAAAAATGTTTTATTTTTTACTATTTTTTTGTATTTGCTTAGCAGGTATGGTATGTCTTACTGTTATACTTGTAGCAGGGTGCCTGTAAAGGAACGTTCCTCCACGGATTCTTAGATTTGCAATCTAAGATAATTCCAGCAAAGACTTCAGGGTAAAGAAGGATAGTTCTTTACCCTGCATTGGTAAAGTCCGTTCCAGGGCTGGTTTTATTAGGAGTCTGATAGAGATCCGGGTGGGACAGACTCCCAAGTCTGTGGACCGCAGTTTAATCTTTTCTTTTCAGGTCTTGATTAAGGCAGCTGGTCCTAGCTCTCAGAGAGTGTGTGTCTCCATGTGAGGAGACATCTAGGAGCATGGCAAAGCTGGGGGGAAGGGAAGTAAATGCGATGGAGGTTCCTGAGGTGAAAGGAGTGAAGAGGCTCAGTCACCAAAGGGAGACCCGCCAAGACCGGAGTCCTATAGTGTGCTGGTGTTGCCAAGAACCAGGGCACTTGGCCGCAAGTTGTCCGCTAAACCAGGAATATATGGATTACAGTATGACCCAGAAAAGTTCTTTTTTAGCTACACCAGGGGACTCCCCACATCAGCCAGGCGGCACTGAGAAACAAATTTGTGTCATTAAAGTGGATGGTTGCCAGATGACTGCCTTGCTGGATTCTGGCAGTCTAGTAACTCTAGTGCATGCCAGTCTCGTGAACCCCCAAAAGTTGCAGCGACAGCTAATGGGTGTGGTTTGTATTCATGGGGATACCAATTGCTACCCCACAGCCAATGTATCCTTCGAATCTCCCTGTGGCACTATGGACCATGAGGTTGGAGTAGTCCCAAATCTCATGTATAACACTGTCCTTGGATGAGATTTCCCTTTTTTCTCGGATTTATGGGATAATGCCAAGGGAGCAAGGCCTCCAGCAGAATCAGATTTCTACTGCCCAGACCATTGGAGGAGCAGAGCGAAGAGAAAGAATCTGCCCATTTTCCCTTGGAGGTCCTTGCAGGTGACACAGAGGACCCCCATCCAGAGATAGACCTGCCCACGACCCGGGAAAACTTTGGCATGGCCCAGCTTAGGGACCCCACTTTAGCTAAGGCAAGGGAACAGGTAAAAGTGATAAATGGGGTACCCCAAGAGTCAGGGGAGGAGGCCATATTCCCACATTTTGCTATGGAAAATGACGTGTTATACAGAGTCAATGAAGTTTGAGGAGAGAGACTTGAACAGTTGCTAGTACCTCAACCTCATAGACGCATGGTACTGGACCTGGCACATTCTCATGTTCTTGGGGGACATCTGGGGGTGGATAAAACTAAGGAAAGAGTATTGCAATGGTTTTATTGGCCAGGCTTACACAAAGAGGTAAAAGTGTACTGTGAATCTTGCCCAGTTTGTCAGCTCACTGCTCCGGTCTCATGGTTCCGGAGTCCATTGGTACCTTTACCCATCATTGAGGTGCCCTTTAACAGAATTTCCATGGATATTGTGGGTCCCTTGGTTAAGTCCGCTGGGGGGCACCAGTATATCCTGGTTGTCTTGGACTATGCCACCCGGTATCCAGAGGCAATCCCGTTAAGGACCCCTCAGCTAAAAGTATTGCTAAAGAGCTTTCTCTTATATTTTCCCGTGTGGGAATTCCTCGGGAGCTGCTAAATGACCAGGGCATGCCCCGCATGTCGAAGGTTACTAAAGAGTTATGTAAATTGTTTATCATTAAACAATTCTGTGTACCACCCACAAATGGATGGTCTAGTGCAGGGTTATGCAATTAGTGGACCTCCAGCTGTTGCAGAACTACAAGTCCCATGAGGCCAAGCAAGACTCTGACAGCCACACGCATGACACCCAGAGGCAGAGGCATGATGGGACTTGTAGTTTTGCAACATCTGGAGGTCCGCTAATTGCATATCCCTGGTCTAGTGGAAAGGTTCAACAAAACGCTGGAAGGAATGTTAAAGCGAGTGGTAGTGGCAGATGGTAGGGACTGGGACTGCCTTTTGCCCTATCTCATGTTCCCTATACTGGAGGTACCACAAGCCTCCACTGGCTTTTCCCCTTTCGAGTTGCTGTATGGCAGACGTCCGAGGGGCTTATTAGATGTAGCAAAAGAGTCCTGGGAACAAGAGTCAACCCCGCTCAAAAGTGTAGTGGAACATATTGCTCAAATGCAAGACCGCATTGGAAAGGTCATGCCCATTGTTAAGTCCCACTTGCAACAGGCTCAGCAGGCTCAGGCTAGAGTCTATAACCATTCCGCCAGGATCCGAACCTTTAACCCCTGTGACAGAGTTCTTGTGCTGGTACCTACAGTGGAGAGCAAATTTCTAGCGAAATGGCAAGGGCCATACAAGGTTGTAGAACAGGTGGGGGAAGTTAACTATAGAGTATATCAGCCTGGTAAAAGGAAACCCTACCAAATCTACCATGTCAATCTATTGAAGCCCTGGAAAGACAGAGAATCCCCTGTGGTCCAAGCACCCTTGGTGATGACTACCACAGGTCCTTCTACCATGCCTGGGGTAGAGATCGCTGAGGCCTTGTCCGTAAGCCAAAAACAAGAAACCAAGGAATTTCTGCTAAGAAATAGGAAGTTCTTCTCTGAACTTCCAGGGGTAACTTCAGTAATAAAGCATGATATTGTGACCGAGCCAGGGGTGAAAGTTAACTTAAAACCTTATTGCATCCCAGAAGCTCAATGCCAAGTAGTTTCAGAGGAAATAAGGAGGATGCCGGATCTTGAGGTAATGGAAGAGTCCCATAGTGAGTGGTGTAGTCCAATCGTCCTTATTCCCAAGCCAGATGGAAGCATCCGATTTTGTAATGATTTCCGAATGTTAAATGAGGTGTCAAAATTTGACGCTTATCCAATGCCCAAGGTAGATGAATTAATTGAGCGTCTAGGACGTGCTCGATATATCACCACCCTGGACCTTAGGAAGGGGTATTGGCAAATACCACTTACAGAACGTGCAAAAGAGAAGACTTTTCCACACCTGAGGGCCACTGGCAGTACAAGAGGATGCCAATCGGCCTACATGGGGCGCCAGCCACTTTTCAGAGGATGATGGTTCGCATCCTTAAACCCCACCAAGCCTATGCATCTACGTACTTAGATGACGTGGTAATTTTTAGTGCAGACTGGGAGAACCACTTACCAAAAGTGCAGGCTGTTATTAACGCCCTCCAGGGTGAGGGTCTGACAGCCAATCCTAAGAAGTGTGCTGTGAGATTAGATGAGGCACGGTATCTGGGATACATTATTGGCAGGGGGGATAGTAAAACCCCAAATCTCAAAGATCCAAGCAATCCAAAGTTGGCCAAGACCCCTGAATAAAAAACAGGTCAGGACTTTTTTGAGGTTAGTAGGCTATTACAGAAGGTTTGTCCCCACTTTAGCTACATTGGCCTCTCCCCTTACAGATCTTACCAAGGGGGGAAGTCCACGGGAGTAACTTGGTCCCCAGAAGCTGAGAAAGCTTTCGAGAACCTAAAGACAGCTCTGTGTAATAGCCCTGTCTTAATCACACCAGATTTCACACAGGAATTTATAGTGCAGATGGATGCTTCAGAAGTGGGATTAGGTGCAGTGTTGTCCTAAGTGGTGAATGGGGAGGAACACCCCATAGCGTTCCTAAGCAGAAAATTGACCCCTGCTGAAAAAAGGTATGCCATTGTAGAACGGGAATGTTTAGCCATCAAATGGGCTTTTGAAAGTTTTAAAATTTTATCTGTTAGGGCGACAGTTTAGGCTCCTAACTGACCATGCCCCACTCAAATGGATGGCCCAAAATAAGGAGAAAAATGCAAGAGTTACCAGATGGTTTTTGGCTCTACAGGATTTTAAGTTTTTAGTAGAACATAGACCAGGTAGCCAACAAGCTAACACTGATGCCCTCTCCAGGGTTTACAGTCTGTTTGCCCAAGGTGCTCAACCCCCCTGAGTTTGAGCAGAGGGGGGAGATATGTAGCAGGGTGCCTGTAAAACGGGTTAAAATTACAGAAAATGTGATTGATGGGATATACAGTCCTCCACGGATTCTTAGATTTGCAATCTAAGATAATTCCAGCAAAGACTTCAGGGTAAAGAAGGATAGTTTTTTCCAGGGCTGGTTTTATTGGGAGTCTGATAGAGATCCGGGTGGGACAGACTCCCAAGTCCGTGGACCGCAGTTTAATATTTTCTTTTTAGATCTTGATTAAGGCAGCTGGTCCTGCTCTCAGAGTGTGTATCTCCATGTGAGGAGACATCTAGGAGCATGGCTGCTTGTTTTCCCTAACTTTGGATACAAAGTGTTTGCGTTTGGAAGGACATTTATTACAAAAGGACTGGTCAGACTGGTCAGACACAGTAAGGCTCGGTAGAGCAGAAGTTCACTTTTTGTTTGATTGACAGCAATAAGCCCTTTTTCTTTTCTTTGGAAATCTCCTGTGCATTAAACATGGTGTTTTCCTAAAGAGACTGTGATTTTGTTCCTGCCTTGAGTCTGATCCCCTACATACTGTAATGTTATTTTGTTTTATTGTTAACCATCATTTGCTTAGCAGGTACACCATTTAGTTGCAGGGCAGATTTATCTATCTTGACAGCAACAGCGTTTGCTCCCACGATACATAAAGCTGTGACTCCAGCGCTGTAAGAGGTGATTTCACCACCACAAAAAAAAGCATATATGCCAAAGCATGGGGGCAGCAGGGGTGGAGGAGCGATTTGCTACTAACTTTTGGGGTGCATGCCCCCATGCTTCGGCCTATATGTTTTAGGCCATTCAGCTGCAGCACTGATTTATTTATCTTGACAGCAACAGCGTTTGCTCCCACAATACATAAAGCCGTGACTCCAGCACTGTATGAGGTGATTTCACCACCACAGTTAAAAACAAAATGGTGCATGTATGCCCATCATTAAAAGTGGGTGGATGAAGGGAGGTATTCTAATGGTGGACATACCCACAGATCAATCTCTTTTTTTTGTTCAGCCCACAGGCTGCATGAAAAAAAGTTTACAATATATGCCCAACAAGGAACAACAACGTACTGGTATGTTGCTGAACTTTGAGTGGTTATATCAGAATGATGCCTGCGGGTTTAGGTATCATCTTGGTATCATTCTTTTTAGCCAGCGGTCAGCTTTTATGTAAAAGCGATCCTAGCGGCCAATTAGCCTCTAGACTGCTTTTACAAGCAGTGGGAGGGAATGTCCCCCCCCACCGTCTTCCATGGTTTTCTCTGGCTCTCCTGTCCCAACAGGGAACCTGAGAATGCAGCCAGTGGTTCTGCCAGCTGACCATAGAGCCGATCAGAGACCAGAATGGCTCCAATCATCTCTATGGCCTAAGAAACCAGAAGCTACGAGCATTTCATGACTTAGATTTCGCCAGGTGTAAACAGCGCCATTGGGAAATTGGGAAAGCATTTTATCACACCAATCTTGGTGTGGTAAGATGCTTTGAGGGCAGAGGAGAGATCTAGGGTCTAATAGACCCCAATTTTTTCAAAAAAGAGTACCTTACACTACCTATTGCTATCATAGGGGATATTTACATTCCCTGAGATAACAATAAAAAAATTAAAGGAACAGTTTGAAAATAAAATAAAAAAAGCAAAATAAATAATTAAAAAAAAAAGCACCCCTGTCCCCCCCTGCTGTCGCGCAAAGGTGAACGCAGGCATCGGTCTGGCGTCATATGTAAACAGCAATTGCACCATGCATGTGAGGTATCACCGCGAAGGTCAGACTGAGGGCAGTAATTTTAGGAGTAGACCTCCTCTGTAAATCAAAAGTGGTAACCTGTAAAGGCTTTTAAAGGCTTTTAAAAATGTATGTAGTTTGTTGCTGCTGCATGTTTGTGCGCAATTTTAAAGCATGTTGTGTTTGGTATCCATGTACTCAGCCTAAAATCATCTTTTTTTATTTCATCAAACATTTGGGCAATATAGTGTGTTTTAGTGCAATAAAATTAAAAAAAAGTGTTTTTTTCCCCAAAAAAAATGCATTTGAAAAAGCGCTGCGCAAATACTGTGTGAAAAAATGAAACACCCCCCATTTTAATCTGTAGGGCCTTTGCTTTAAAAAAATATATAATGTTTGGGGGTTCAAAGTAATTTTCTTGCAAAAAAAATATTTTTTCATGTAAACAAATAGTAGACACCCCTATTTGCTGAGAGGCATGTCGAGTCCATGGATTATTTTATTTATTTTAGTATTTTTATTATTTTATTTTGACGCAAGTTGCAGGAAAAAGACAATTTTTTTTTTTGCACAAAGTTGTCACTAGATGATATATTGCTCAAACATGCCATGGGCATATGTGAAATTACACCTCAAAATACATTCTATTGCTTCTCCTGAGTACGGCGATACCACATGTGTGAGACTTTTTGGGAGCCTAGCCGTGTACAGGACCCCGAAAACCAAGCGCCGCCTTCAGACTCTCTAGTGCCGTGTACACATGAGCGGTTTTGCCGTTGGAATAAACTCTGAAGGTTTCTCCGATGGAATTTTGACGGAATTCCGCTCAAGCGGTCTTGCCTATAAACGTGAGATGGATATTGCGTCGACGCGTTTTGCCCCTCCTCCAGGACGTCATTAAAGACATGTCTTTGATGACGCCCTGGAGGAGGGGCGAAACATCTCGACGCAATATCCGGCTCACGTTCTAACCAGTGACGCTGTTTCCTGTTCTCTGTGGAACGCACGCTATCACAGTGGCAATCGCGGAAACATTCTGAATGCCTGTTTGCAGCCTCCATTCTGTGAGTAGTGCTACTATGCGCACCTGATCAATTTCCCTATGGTACGTCACCATGTTCTTTTCCTTCTATTTTTTGGGTGGAATATGACGTCCTCTATCCCCAAGCCTTTATCCCATTGGCAACGGTCCAGGTTCCATCCTATCTGCTTGTAGAAACTGCAACATTTCAGGTTCCATTCTATCTGCTTGTAGAAACTGCAACATTTCAGGTGACTGAGTGTATTCTATTTAGGCTGGGGAGCTGAAAGCCTGCTATCTCTGAACGGTGGGATTTCTCTTGGGGAATGTGCACATCCATCCCGGATTATATCACTTTATGTGTGTTTGATATAATATTTCAGTCACATATTGTTAATGCTGACACTATGGGGGTGATTTACTAAAGACCTGCGCCTGTGGTGCAGTGGAGAAATTAGAGCAATTGCACAAAAACGGGACTCAAGACATTTATCAAAAATTATGGTGCACTTATATGCACCAAACCATATTTACATAGGAAGTGCTATTGCGCACTTGCGCAATCCTGCACACCTACCATTAGCAAGCGCAGCCAATGTAATCTTCTACATTTTTGTCTGAATACTGTGGATAACTTTACTACAGTTTACCATCCTCTGTTACCAGGCTAAAAAGTATGTATATAATATTGTTTAAATGCACAAATTCTGTCCAGAACATGTAGATCTGTCTTACAACTAATCAGCCTTTTTACACCCTTCTTTCAGCTTACTCAACTGCCCATGCGCATTGTCAAAGCTCACCATTTCATCCTCGCCTGACAGGGTGCACACACTTTAGCTTGTTAAATATGTGTGTTGCACACAGGCGCATCTGCGTTCTCCAGCGTGCACAACTGCTTATACATTGGGCACTTGCTCATTGTAGTTCGTATCATGTTAATGAGCTTTTCCTTTTTTTTTCCTCACATGGAGAATATTGCTTCCAGTTTTATTCCATTCATTCACTTTTTTTTTAAACAACTCAATATTCATTCTAGAGATCTTCCTCCTATCAGCAACTGTGTGGATGTTCCCTGGACTTGTAATTGTGCATTTTATGGTTATAATGTATAATCATTGGTGGAGCCGAAATATCCATGAAAACATCTTTTCAATACATGTCTGTGTATTGTGCATTCTGGACAATTAATCTCCCCATACACTGTGCAATCTGATTGGATGACGTTTAACCCCTTCTCGCCCGGTGCACACCGATGTACGTCGGCAGAATGGCACGGCTGGGCAAATGGACTTACAGGTATGTCCATTTGAATTTCCCGCTGTGCCATTTCGTGCGTGCCGCCGGCGACATGCACGCGCGTCGGCCGGAAGCTCCGTGAGTCGGGTCGCGGCTCCTGTGGACTCGATCGCCATGGGGATACCCGCGATAGCCTCACGGAGAGGACGAACGGGGAGATGCTCATGTAAACAGCATCTCCCTGTTCTGCCTAGTGACAAGTGTCACTGATCTCTGCTCCCTGTCATCGGGAGCAGAGATCAGTGACGTGTCACAGCTAGCCCATCTCCCCTACAGTTAGAACACATCCCTAGTACTGACTTAACCCCTCCCCACCCCCTAGTGGTTAACCCTTTAACTGCCAGTGTCATTTACACAGGAATCAGTGCATTTTGAATCGCACTGATCGCTGTATAAATGACAGTGGTCCCAAAAATGTGTCAGAAATGTCCGACATGTCCGCCATAATGTCACATTCACAATAAAAATCGCTGATCACTGCCATTACTAATAAAAAAAATTATTAATAAAAATGCCATAAAACTATCCCCTATTTTGTAAACACTATAACTTTTGTGCAAACCAATCAATAAACGCTTATTGCGATTTTTTTCTACCAAAAATATGTAGAAGAATACGATCAGCCTAAACTGAGGAAAAAAAAAATTTCTTTATATATTTTTGGGGGATATTTATTATAGCAAAATGTAAAAAATAATGTGTTTTTTTTTAAATTGTCGCTCTTATTTTGTTTATAGCGCAAAAATAAAAATCGCAGAGGTGATCAAATACCCCCAAAAGAAAGCTCTATTTGTGGGGAAAAAAGGACGTCATTTTTGTTTGAGAGCCATGTCGCACGACCACGCAATTGTCAGTTAAAGCGACACAGTGCCGAATCGCAAAAAGTGCTCTGGTCAGGAAGGGGGTAAAATCTTCTGGGGCTGAAGCCGTTAAATACACTCATTTGTCTGAGCAATTAATTTCCCCATACACGGGGGCTGATTTACGAACCATTTGCACCATGAGTTGAGGTGCACGCCGAGGCGCAACGTATGTTTTGGTATTTATGAAACGTTTGCGCCGGTAAGGCTAAATTCACATCTATGCATGTTGCTTTTGAGCGTTTCTGCAGTGCTTTTTGCGGTGCTTGCACCGTTCATGAACATGCATTTTTGTGGCGTTTTGCGTTTTTTTTTACAGTGTTTTTTTTATACTGTATACAGTGTAAAAAAAAAAAGAAAGAAAAAAAACGCAAAACGTGGCAAAAACGTGGTAAAACCACTGTAAAAACATGGTACTTGCATTTTGGATGCGGGTCCATTGAATTCTATTACATGCAAAACGCTGCTTTTTGCATGAAAAAAAGTCCCCGACCCTTTCCAAAAAGGCACAAAAATGCATTGATGTGAACATGTTCCATAGGAACCTATGTTAAAAAATTCCCATGTATTTCTGCAAAATGCATCAAAAAACGCATTAGTGTGAATAGAGCCTAACACAGCGCTATTCCCCATTTATTACAGTAATCTCGGCGCATGGGAGGAGGCGATCAGTGCTCCACCATGGACATGGCACAGGACATCTTCAACTCAAAATTAAAAGAAGCTGGAAGTGCCAATATTATGGGGGTGATGTGGGATGATGTGAAGAAGTATAGTAATAACTGCCCAAGTAACAAATATGCCCAAAATAGAATGAATAAGTAACTTTTTCTGAACAAGTTTGCTGTGCCTGCAAGTACGTTTAGAACTGTGTGAGGTCAATTTAAGCACTGCGCATGCGCAATCGGCATTTGCACTCGTTCAAATGTGTTGGTTCACTGCGCGGCCAAATCTTAGTAAATGTCAAGTAACGTAAATGCATTTGCGTGGGTTGAACGGGCGCACCTCTAAACTTGACATTTTTTTTTTTTCTACGCTGGTTCACTTTTATGTGTTTTTTTGTCGGATATTTTTTTTTTTTTTTTTTTTACGCTGGTTCACTTTTATGTGTTTTTTTGTCAGATATTTGCACACAGGTCATGTTAGCGTGTTATGTTGCCAACATGTGACATGTACCTTGTTAAAATTATGTAAAAGACTCTCGCTCCTCTAGCTCCTCCTAAAAGGGCATTTAACCTCCCCCCTCTAATACATATGATTTCCTTGGGTTAGCTTTTACTTTTAAAGGGGAACTTCACACTCCATTCTCCAATCTCCAAAGGCTGTGAGCTGCCTTCACCAATCCAAACCTCATCCTCTTTCAGAGCAAACAACAGGGCCAGCTAGGAAAGGGGCGAGAAGAGCAATCACCCAACTCCCTCCCGAACCATACAAGGCCCCATGCACTCAACATAGCTGGCTGCCTTTGGGGCATGTTGGGCTCAGCCCAATACCAACCACAAAGCACCTTGTACCCACTAGAAAGAAATTGCGTGAAAAGACTCCTGCGCTGTCAACTGAATCCTATACTAAAGGGGCACTGCTGCAACACCTAAAACTGCTCCAAAACAGACAAAAATATAGTATAGATAGGTGGTGGTAGTTGCGCTGTGATAAGGGGGGGAGGGGGGAAAACTAAACTATAATGAATACAACAAAAATATCAGATGACCTAAATACATAAGTGAAATATGTAAAAGAGGGCTCACGGATGCAAATATATGAATAAAAGGTGGAATACAAGCACAAAAATTACCACTTAGTGGTGCATACCAAAAGTGCTATAATCAAACATAAATTAGAATAAAAGTATATACCAGCAAGCAGTGTACAAGGGTATGTGGATCAACTACAAAGAGTCCGTAAATCCAAAATATAACAAATATCACATAAACTATCAAATAAAATCGCTTAAAGCGTGTATAAGTATGCTAACATTATGATCAACTGATGGCATAAAAAACGAGTGGGTAATTAATAACAAAAAAAGTGGATAAAATATAAATATTTATATTTTGAAAGTACATAAGATAGTCCCATTGGTCGATGTTGGTAACACGCCAACACTTGGCGACTTGAACATACAATCCAAAGATGAAAAAAATGAAAATAATGTGACAATAGTCCCACCACCAAATGTGACACTTCTCAATGCAGATTGAATGATAATGGTGGGCAAGGGGGGGAGGGGAGAGTGTTCTTCAAGCGAGGGCACCTCCGTGTTCACAGGCCCCTTACCTTACAGCTGTAAGGTATACAGCATATGGATAGGCACCAGGAAAGAAATTACAGAGAGGTAAGTATTCAACTTTCCATTTTAGTGCAGTGGTTCTCAGCCTCAGTTCTCAAGTACCCCTGACAGGACATGTTTATGGAATTTTATCTTGGCTAAAATAGCTGTCCAAAATACCAAGCCATTGACTGATTTAAAGCACCTGTGCAAGATCAAGGAAAACCTGCAAACATGGCCTGTTGTGGATACTTGAGGACATGGTTGAGAAGCACGGATTTAGAGCACTGAGCTAAAATCGAGCTCCAGACAATCCTATTCTAATTTTGGGCATATGAGGGAAATCAAGTGAGTGTTAGAACTCCTGCTTGTCTTTTTTAGGTTGGGCTTTGTGTCCCTTTTCTTAAAATTGGCTTCACTTCCTGTCACATAGCCAAACAGGAAGTGAGGGTAAAACCCTACCAATGCCTTTCCTTGGGGACACACAGGTCAATCTAAACTAGTGTCCCCATTAGGCAAATTGCACTCTAGCACTTTGTTGTGTACACCCCAAATTCTTAGGTATTTTGGGGTTTATTAAAGGCAAATCCACTCTGCAATACACGTGTAGTCGCTGAAAATCTGAGGGGAGGCACTGGTGATTTTAACATCTAATCATGTAGAAGCAAAGATACTGTTTTTTATTTTCCTTGCATTTCCCCCTCGGATCTCCACCAACTGCACTTGTAGTGCAAAGTGGATTTACCTTTAGTAAATCAACCCCAAAGACTTTCCCTGTTTTTTGTTATCTTGGGTTTACATTGAGGCGGAGTTTACATGCCACAGATTGTACATGAAGACCCCTTTCACACTGAGGCGTTTTGCAGGCGCTAAAAATAGTGCTTGCAAAGCGCCCTGAAACAGCCGCTGCTGTGTCTCTGGTGTGAAAGCCCTCGGACCAGTGTGAACCGGGCCTTAGTGGCTAGACACCTTACATATTTATGGTCAAAATCTGCATAAGGCCTGGTTCACACTGGTGCAATGCGAGAAAACTGCAAATCCACTGCGGGTTCCTGCATCGCACTGACTCGCATGTCAGTTCACACTGCCATATGCGAATCGCTTGGTAGTGTCAATACATTGTTAACGACACCCCCAGTTCAGCTTGCATATCGCACTGCTAACTGAGAGTTCGGACATGAATCGGATCGCATATGTGTGAACACACATGCAATGTGATTCTGGTCCGAACAGAAAAAAGGGTCCTGTGCGTGTTTGCACCGAATGCAGTGCGATATCAGCCATACTATCTGTATGGCTGATATCGCACTGCACAGACATCGCATGTAATGTGAACGGCAGTGCGCTGCAAATTACATGCAATGTCTGGCATCGCACAAATGTGAACCGGGCCTTAAAGACCAAGCCTATTTCTATTTACAAGTTAAAATCTGTATTTTTTTTGCTTGAAAATTAATTAGAACCCTCAAACATTATATATAGGTTTAGCAGAGTACAATGGATATCATGAAATGTGAACGGCAGTGCACTGCGAATTACATGCAATGTCTGGCATCGCACAAGTGTGAACTGGGCCTATGCCGTGTGTGTGTGTGTTTATATATATATATATATAGATAGATAGATAGATAGATAGATAGATAGATAGATAGATAGATAGATAGATAGATAGATAGATAGACACACACATGATCACACAGATAATATACGTAAGGGGGGGACTACCCATAGACACACACATGATCACACAGATAATATACGTAAGGGGGGGGGGGGGACTACCCATAGATACACACATGATCACACAGATAATATGCTGGAAATACTCCCCTCTTTGTGAGCAATATATTTTTCACGCTTGTTCAAAAAAAGGGGTTACAACAATACTACCTTTGGTTTCTTTAAGAACTAAAGTTCTGAGGGCCAATTCACACCAGATCCAGTTCTGAGCAAGAAACTGACTGCATGGTGTCAACTAGAGCCATTGGAATACATGGAAAACACTGCATGCATTTTTAGTGCTAGTTCACACCAGACGCAGTTCGGTGCGCTTTTTTCTGCACTAAAAATGCATGCACAGTGTTGTCCATGTAGTCCAATGGCTCAAGTTCACACCATGCAGTCAGTTTCTGGTGCAGAAACTGACCGGAACTGACTGTATTGGTGCAAAAAAAAAACGGAACTGCATGGAACTGCATCTGGTGTGAACTGGCCCTGAGGCTGAATCACACCTATGCAGTTTTAGTGCTTTTTGCATTTTGCAGATTTGCAGTAGTCCATTTAACATGGTTTCCTATGGAACATGTTCTGTAGTGCAAATCTGCAAAATGCAAAAAGCACTAAAAATGCATAGGTGTGAATTCAGCCTCAGGGCAGAAAAAAAAACGCACGGAACTGCATCTGGTTTTGTGCCGACACATTCTGAATAGAAGTTACTAATCAGCTACACCACCAGACACAAGCTGCTTTCTCTTTATGGGTATTTACACATTTTAGATAATATCATACTCATAGATAATATCATAATTATCATACCTTTACACATTGCACAGTGTATGGGGAAAGAATTGCTCAGATAGATGAGAAGATTTATATGCCATCCAATCACATTGCACAGTGTATGGGGAAATGAATTGTCCAGAATGCACAATACACAGACATGTATTAAGAAAATGTTTTCATGGAAGTTTCAGGTCCATCAATGATTATAGATTATCACCATAAAATGCACACAATTACATTTTGACAATTATGACATTTCACATCCAGGTCCAGGGAATATCCGCACAGTTGTTGATAGGAGTAAGATCTCTAGAATAATTATGGAGTTGTTTCAAAAAGAAATTAATGAATGGAATAAAACTGGAAGCAATATTCTCCATGTGATAAGGAAAAGCTCATTAACATGATCAGGATTACAATGAGCAAGTGCCTGATGTCTGTTCTGTATTTAAGAATGTGTCTGCGTCCATGTGCGCAACGATTCCGCGCATCCGGCGCAAGTTACCAGCTGGTTTCTATTCCTTTAAGTATGCGCCATGTCGCAATAACTATTCCTGCTCACGCAAATGCGCCAACATGTTCGTAAATCAGCCCCTATATTTTTTTAGTTGCTAGCGGTTTCCATATATACAGACACATCTATTTTATAATTTTTATTTTTATGTCACTTGCTTTAGTATAGCACTTAGTGCATTTTTTGATCACATCCTATCATTGTAGTGATATTTGCATTCTCTTAATTTTTTCACAGATTTATTTATTTATTTTTTGAGTGTGTTTAGTTGCTAGCGCTGTATTCATTTGTCCAAACATTTATCAAGTCTTAGCAGCTGCAACAGTGTTCAATCATTGTTTTGCACTTAATCACATATTTGCTAGCGTTGCATTTATTTATCTATTTTGACTATACACGGTCACACCAAAGTCCGACTGTCAAGAAGGAGGTGACGTACACCACGTACGACGGGACTAGGAAAAAGGAAATGCAATAGCCAGTGTGCCACCCTTTGGGCTCCTTTTGCTAATCTCATGTTTATCTCGTGTTAGTAGAAGTTTGGTGAGAGACGGTTAGCGCTTTTCAGCTTTCGTGCTTTTCAGTCCGTTATTGCTCTTCAGTTTGTGCTTTTGGGTTTGTATCCGCTTTTCAGAGCGTGTAGACAGTTCGCATCTGTTTTTTCAGTGTGTTCTTGTCCGCTCATTCCTGATTTTCAGCTCGCTCTTCACAGGCCTTGCTGTTCTTCAGTGCGTTCTGTTAGTTCGTTCTGACTAGCCGACCGTTTTGAAGCCATGTTGCGGGGACGTACTCGTCGTAGAGTTCGTGCTGTGTGGGGGCTTGGTGTTGGGGTTCATTCTTTGACCCAAGCCCAGTCCATGAACAGGGTGGGGAGGAGTTCATGGGCCAAGAATTGGTTACTCCAGCGTGACCAATTCTCTCATATGCCTTTGCTTCGTGAGATCCAGGATCCTATATCCTGAATAATCCTGATGATTTCAGGAACTTTCTCAGGATGATGGCCCCCGTTTTTCACCGTCTGTTGGCTTTGCTGACCCCTTATATTAGCAGGCAGGACACCTGCAAGAGGCAAGCCATCACTCTGGAGCAGAGGCTAGTCGCCACATTGCGGTACTTGGCGACTGGGAGCAGTCTACAGGACCTCAAGTTCTCGACAGGCATCTCCCCCCAGGCTCTGGGGATCATTATCCCAGAGACCTGTTCTGCTATTATTCATGTCCTGCAGAAGGACCAGATTAAGGTAAGTTTTCTCCTGTAACATCACATTCTATGTATTTAATGTTTGCTAATGTATTGTATTTCTTTCATCATTCCCTAATTACCATGATTGTAATATGCTGTGAATGTCCCCTTTTGCCCTCATGCATGCTGTAATCTTTTATAATGCTTCTTTTTTGTCCTTCATGCATATTTGCCTTCACTAACCTCCCCAGCATGCTATCCTGGGCCCATATACATCTAGCCTGGTTACTTAACAGTGTATTTTGGCAGCTCCATTGTAGTGCTTTACCGCAAACACCCCCTACAATGTGTACAAATGTTATTGTTGTCCTTAAATTCAGGCAGAGTGCCATAGGCTTTTTTTGGGGGGACCAAACTCATCTTGAACCCTCCCCCCCCTAAAATTTTTACAATGGGCCATCAGAGGGGGGGAGAAATCTGATAAGTGGTCCTTATATTTTTGTCTTTAAATACTCCTTAAAATAAATGTTATACTGATGTTGGCCAAGAATGTTTGTGTCTAATCTGCTTGCAATGTTATGTGCAAAAATTTTTTTTCTGTTTTGACTCCACAGTTTCCTGTGGAAACAAATGACAGACTGTGGCCTCCCATTTTGCCGACTGTTGGGACTTTCCCAACTGTGGAGGGGCTATAGATGGGAAGCGCGTCCACATCATGCCACCACCCCAGTTACTATTATAACTATAATGGGCTTAATAGTATAGTGTATAGTAATGGCGGTGGTGTTGGCACAATATGAGTTCCTCTATGTGGACATGGGGAGGAATTGCCAGATGGAGGATGGAGGAGTCTTCGCCCAGACAGTTTTACCAACATCTCCAGACTGGTAGCCTGGGATTGCAACCTGATGCAGACAACGTTAAAGGACTCCCGTTTTGTCTTTCTTGCTGATGAAGCATTCGGTCTGGGCGAGCACCTGATGAGGCCATTCCCCCAGAGGACCCTCACCCCGGAGAGGAGGGTTTCTAAGTACCGGCTGGCCAGAGCCAGAAGAGTAGTTGAGAATGTCTTCGGGATAATGGACAGCCGGTTCTGCCTGTTTCTGACAGCAATACATATGGCGGAATACAAAATTAACCACATCTTCTTATCCTGCTGCATATTGCACAATTACCGTATTTATCGGCGCATAACACGCACATTCATTTTAAGAGGGAAGTTTCAGGAAAAAAACCTACATTTTAAATAAGAAACTTTGAAGCAAAATAAGAGTCAGTGCCCATCTGCAGCCTGACCATTGCCATCAATGCAACCTGATTAATGCCCATCTGCAGACTCACAAGTGCCATCAATGCAGCAGCCTCACCATTGCCATCAATGCAGCAGCCTCACCATTGCCATCAATGCAGCAGCCTCACCATTGCCATCAGTGCAGCCTGAACGAACAGAACAGTGGTCCAATGGCGGCCCAGGAGACGGGCTTCCTATTACAGAGGCCGCCAAGTAAACAGGAGATTCTCACTGAATGTAATCTGATGGCGCTCATCCCGCCCCGCTCCCTGTCCCCTCTGAGGCAGCTAAAATTGAAGTATTGGCGTATAACACGCACACGCTATTTGCACCCGATTTTCTAAGGTGAAAAAGTGAGTGTTATACGCCAATAAATACAGTATTTAAGAAAAAACACCCACAAATATCTTGCCTCAGTTGGGCCTGAGGCCGGACTTCCTGCAGATCCCCTAACAGGCCTGGATACTGGCTGTCCTGGCTTGGCACCCCAAAGCGCCGTGAAGTTCGGGAGAAATATGTAAATTATTTTATTTTATGGGTAGGGGGGCCATTGCTATGCCAGACAATGTGTAAATATTTTTTTAATAAAAAAAATATATATCTGATAAAATCTTGAATTTTCTTTATTGCTTGTGTTTCGTTTTGGCTGTCTCCTAGGTTCTTCTAGTGCACTTGTAGTGCCAAGTGGATTTTCCTTTAGTAAATAAGCCCCATTTTCACTGTAAATACAAAATTACTTAAAAAACTGGTATTGAGCATTGAAAGAAGAAGCCACACATTGTTGATTAGCAAACTTTTTACTCTGTGCACATTCACATATGTGTTTTAAAATGTTGCTGCAAAATGTAATTTTTTTTTTCTCAGTTTTTTTACAATTTTTTTTATAAACACACATGTTTCTAAACATAACATACCCAACTCTGGAACTTACAAAGTTCAACGTAGAAAAACTGAAGGCAATATCAGACATTATAGTGTCAAAAATGTCTTGATATTGCCTTCATCAGATGGGGTGATGTCACCCCTGTAAAAGTAAAATTTTGAAGATGCACACAAATTGGGAGGCAAAATGGGTATTTCCCTCCTGATCCCATGCCTAATGTCAACATGTTCTATCTCCCATCATGGGGGATCAATGGACGTGTTTTGGGGGTACAACCCCTTCCTCTCACCTACTAGAGTTACGAGGAAGGGGTTGCACCCACAAAACATGTACATTGATATCTCCTGATGGCAGATAGCACATGTTGACACACTGTGTGCATCTTCAAAAGTTTGCTTTGAAAATGTAAAAGAAAGTACTAGTTACTTACCGGTAACTGTCTTTCTGGGAAATCTTCCAGGACGGCACACCTGAGAGATGAGCGGCTCCCTCCCACAGGAAACACAATCAATCAACAGCTGTTTTAAGTCCACACCCTTCCCCCTGATCCTCAGTTTGTAGAGAAGTAACTCCTGAACCTGGTTCACAAGGGAAATCATTCCTCATAGGCACTCACCTTCTAGTGTTCTAAAATTTTCCCTCCTCCAACGGGTGGGAAGTAGGCCTGCCGTCCTGGAAGATTTCCCAGAAAGACAGTTACCGGTAAGTAACTAGTACTTTTCTCAAGTCATCTTCCAGGACGGCACACCTGAGAGGATAATCAAGTACCTCAGGCCTACCTTAGGGTGGGACCACTGCAAGACCCTCTTGGCGAACCTCGGTTCTGCAGTAAGCTTTACCTTTACTCCATATGCTTGATGAAGGTATCTTAGCTGGATCATGCAGCTGATCTGCCGGTCTACTCCACCGGTGTCCCTGCCTTCTCTGTTTCGGATGCAGGATCTAGGTGGAGTGGGCTCTTAAAGATGGAATCAGAAAACATGTTAAACTTGTAGGTTATCAATGTTGCCTGTCACACATCTACCAACAATGGCCTATTCTGCCTATAGGTGCTGTTTAGAACCACTAAAAAGACTAATCGGAGACCTGTGTTGTAAGACAAGGACACTACATTGATCCATAAGGGGGCCTGTCTTAACACAACCCTGTCCAGGGAAATAAAACTGCCAAAAAGGGGGGGCCCCTGACAGACAACCCCTTTTTGTTCATTTTTATCTTTACGTCAGCAAAGGCTGAAGGGAAACCTACTTAAGGGAAATAGATTAACAAAAACTTAATTCCTGGGTTTAAGGCATGCCCAATCTATAGTTTTACTTACGCCTGAGAGCCTACTCAGGAGATTAACATCTATAGCAGGAGAAGAACACTCATATTGCTACATCTAGTTTTGCTAGAAGGGTAAAATGAAGGCCATGAACCGAGCTGTAAGCTATTTGGTCGGGTATACATGTTTATACTTCATCTTCAGGCCATAAAACTCCTCTGAACTGAACTTCCTAAGTTCTTATTAAACAAGGCGATTCATTATCGCCTTCCTCCAGTGACCCATAACTCTACTGGGCTTCAACCCTAGGAAATGGCTCTGGCATCCCTGAATGTAAGGGGTTGAGGCTTTCTGACATGTGACATCTGCAGCCAGAACTCCTGGCCCTTCCACGGAAGAGAAGGCTGAAATACAAAAAGGCGATACATGTATTATTAATATCACAAATAAAAAAAAATCATAGATTGTGGACATAGCACAATAGAAAGGACACAAGCATAGACAACAATGTTGTGTATCTGAGTGTGACTAGCTAAACCAAAATATCAAATGTGGGAAGAGACCCAAATCTGAACCTCACAGTCTGGTTTTCTGATGTGCGGCCAATATGTAAGCATTAAGACACAAACACACCTTAAATGCTGCGCATTTCTGAAGTGCAGCTAGCTAGGTCATAACTGGTAAATACAGAAAGGATGGGAACCCCCTTTTACAGTGGTGTTTTACTGATGTACAGCAAAACAAGGCTATAAAGAGAAGACAGAAAGACCCAAACTTCTATGTTGCGTATTTATGACGAACCACCAAGTACAGTTATAAGACAATCCTTCCTGTTATGCAGTTCTGTAGTGCAGTTACATAGAACCAACAGAGAAAGAACACAAGCAACCTACAGCATTGTGTTTTTCTGAAGTGCCATAAGGTAAGGCAATATGAAACAGAAAGCACCAACAAGCTTCAATGTTGAGTACTTCTGCTGTGCAGCAACATAAAAACAAAGAAACAACAGACAGCCGCGATCTTTCTGGTCTACTGCAAAATAAGGCAATAACTCCACAATGAGTATTCCTGCTGCGTTGCAAAACCTGAACCAGAAGGGACAGATAAGCTTAGGGTTCCCACACCCGTGCGACCCAACCTGCCACTTGGGACTGCAAGACGCATGAGAAGTCATATACTATGACTTCCAAAGGGTACCATTCGTGACTGTGCGACTCCAGGTCACAGCGTCTCCAGCAGTCCCTGCTTATGGAACCACAGACCTCAAGATTACACAGGTCGCAGAAAAAGCAGTTTTCGGGTCGAACAAACAAGGGGTCCCCATGCTGTGGCTCCCTGGAGGAGTGCAGCCAACAACCCCCTACTGTGTATACCTAAGAAACAGCAAGGTAGATCAATGAGAAACACCACTTACTGCTGTGCCTTTCTGATATACGGACGATAAGGCAGTAAATATAGGACATACAGGACACAAACAATGTTCAATCTTTGTGTATGTCTGATGTGTAGCATATACTAATACTGAGCAGAGATGTCATCACCCTCAATGTGTCTCCCTGCTGAGCAGCAAAAACAAATCATCAGAAAAAGACAAACAACCTTCACTGTTGTGTCCTTACTGATATGCAGCCAATAAGGCAGTAAATGAAAGACAAAGGACAGACAACCTTCAATCTTGTATGTGTCTGATGTGCAACAACAATCTTGAATAGAGATAGCACATCCATATTCAAGTGATTTGGCATGTGACTCAACATGTCAAATCGCATGCCTAAAATTGGTCTGAATCAGCACTGGCCACTTTGTGGTGCTGCACTGATTACCAATGGCAGTATGTGTACTACCCCTGGCACAGGTTCAATTTTGTATTTTCCAACAAAATCAGGACCATCCATCATCACTGCTGCCTTTCTGATAAGCAACCAATAAGGCAGTAATACAGGACCCACAGACAGACCTCAATCTTGAATATCTCTGATGTGCAGTAATATAACAGTTCTGAATAGAGATAGCACATCCATATTGAAGTGATTTGGCATGTGACTCAACATGTCAAAATCGCATGCCTAAAATCGGCAGCCATTGCCGTTAATAGCGCTGTCTGAATCAGCACGACGTCACTTTGTGGTGCTGCACCGATTACCAATGGCAGTATGTGTACTACCCATGGCACAGGTTCAATTTGTATTTTCCAACAAAATCAGGACCATCCATCTTCACTGCTACCTTTCTGATAAGCAACCAATAAGGCAGTAATACAGGACCCACAGACAAACCTCAATCGTGTATATCTCTAATGTACAACAATCTAACAATTCTGAATAGAGATAGCACATCTATATTGAAGCGATTTGGCATGCGACTCACATGTCAAATCGCATGCCTAAAATCGGCAGCTATTACCGATAATAGCACTGTCTGAATCAGCACGACACCACCTTGTGGTGCTGTACCGATTACCAAAGGCAATGTATGTACTACCCCTGCCATCAATCTTTCCTGCTGCCTTTCTGATAAGCAACCAATATGGAAGTAATACAGGACACAAAAACCCCACAGACAGACCCCAATCTTGTGTAGGTCTGATGTGCAGCAATATAACAATTATGAGCAGAAATGTCATCACCAGACTCAATGATGTGCATTTCTGGCGTGCGGCACAAAACCAGAAAGTACAGACCACCTTCCCTGTTGTATTTTCTGATCTGTAGCCAAACAAAGCAATATCTTTAAGATATAAAGGACACCCAACAAGCTTCAGCAGAGATGTCACAAATCTCAATGTGTACTTTAGTTGTGCCACCAAACACCCCAGCAAGGACAAACCTTCACTACTGAGGTCTACTGGTGCCTTTATGAAATAACCAAACAGGGGCAAATTATTTCATAGGCATAGCCTGGGCTGTAGATACTAACCCTTCACCACCAGTGAAAGAACCAATCCTAAAATGGTTGGACACCTTACTATAGTAGCTGTTGTCCTACCTTACCTCCGTAGATTGAGCAAACGCTAGCCACCTCATACACGGGTGGGGCTGATCATTAACTAAAGTCTCAATGAGCCCAGCCCTAGAGACCAATATAAGACCTCTAAAAAAGAGTGGTTACCAATTTAGCCTGGAGGTAAATAGCCACCTGCAGCCCTTAAAGAAGCAATCATATAGCTCTTGCATATGTTTGCACAGAAAATCCTTAATCAAAGGATATAGGAAAAACGATTTATGGTAAATCGCTTTTAGATCTGTCACTGAGTGGACTGTAGCCCAAACCAACAAAAAGGTTTTTCTTACCCCCTGCATTAAAATATAACCACAATGTAAGAGTGGAGTGGGAGGTTGGAGCTTATGAAAAGTTACCCATAGCAAGCAACCTCCAAAAGGAGGATCTGTCACAAGGGAACCCCTACTGTGCCACACAGAAGCTTGGTCCCTGCCACATTGTTGAAAGTTAGGTCAGCTTTTAAGCATCTTGGAGCAACTTTAAGCAGATTCCTAGCAGCTGGGCTAATAGGGCCAGATAACCTAGTGCACCTGCTGAGCAAGGGAGCTTACTCCTGAATCCTTCAACCATTGCACCATTAATAACTTGTTCAGTGGTATACCTGGCCAGTAAGGAACTCTTTGTTCTACCAGGTCACCCTCTTTGCTGTATTCACCTCTACTAATGTACCACAACCGGGTATGTAGGGAGAGGCTGGCAACCTACTGTTGTGATAACCACAGTGTCTCTGCTATAAGAGGAAGCTGTGGCTGGTGGTTTTTAGCAGTAGCTTCTGGGCTATTTTGTTATGGAGACCCCAGGTCCTGCACTGCACCACTCAGTAAATACAGGTGGAAGGGGAAAAAATGCCTTACCTACCTCTTTCCCATCTGAGGTGGTTTAGGCACACTCGCTCCTCTGCACCACTTGTCCACCATACAGCATCTCTGATGTAGGAGGGAGCTGTGGCTGGTGTCTTTAGCAAAAGCTTCTGGGCTATTTGAATCCAGACCCCAGGGGAGATTATCTTAAATGCCCAGAAAACATCTGGCTGGGATTGGGGATTTTTGACTCACCGTTGTCGTCTTCCCCTTTTGCCACAGCCACCGGGCTTGCTTTTCCATCCTTATGGTCCACACGCAAGGAGGATAGCCGCCAAAGTGCCCCCCCCACAACTGCTGTCCCTTTAGGGAGATGCAAGGTTAGGCTGTGTCCTGCACTGTCCAGTCAGTATATACACGTGGGGGGGGGGCAATGCCGTACATTCCTCATTCCCATCTGAGGTGGTTTAGGCAGACATTCACCATAGTAAACTGGTGCCTCCTCGAAAGGAGGATGTGGGCACCTGCTCCTGCTTTCTCTCAGCCTTCCCTTCTGGGTAAGAACGCGGGTCGTTCAGGCGGTGCCCTCCCCAGCAGCCCACGCGAGCTACCAGGGACCCAGGAGTCAGGGGATACGATCCCCCTGGAAAGAACCAACGGCCAGCACCCCCGTCTGAACGGACGTCCGGATAGGTAAGGGGGGGAGACAGGATAAAGGCCCCTGAAGTTCTGGGGACACCACTGTACCCAGGGGCCTTCAGCTCTCAGGGGGGCTTTCCCAGTTTCTGCTGCCCCCCCGAGGAAAGGATAGGGGAACCCCCAGGAAGGATAAATATATCCCGCCAGACCCAGAGGCTTCCCAGGCATTTGGTCCGGCTCCCAGAGGGAGACCACCAGCCCCAGGCTTCGGTCATTTGGAAAAAAACAAACAGTTTCGCCGTGTAGGGAGAAACACAATCAAAAACTGAGGATCAGGGGGAAGGGTGTGGACTTAAAACAGCTGTTGATTGATTGTGTTTCCTGTGGGGAGGAGCCTCTCATCTCTCAGGTGTGCCGTCCTGGAAGATGACTTGAGAAAACATTTTTTTTTAGTACAACAAATAGTAAAATGGTGTCATTTAGAAGAAATTCAGATTCTCCCCAACACATCAATCATGTTCTTCATTTGTTGTTCCATAACATTGAGTTTCTTCCTTATGATGTCAAGTTCACCATTCTACACCATGATGTCTTGTATTAGCCTTTGTGCACTGTCACTTGTGAAATGTTCAGCTTGTTCTTCAACAATCAGCACATCACCTACAAATTAGAGTAAAAACATGTATTATAAATATGCAGAATACATATATTACCTGAAGCTGGGGTGTCAGACACTCACCTGTTGTGGTGACAATGGGGGTCATTTACTATAGCGCCAAAAAATTCTCCTGCAGTACCAAAAAATAACTCTCAAAAAAGGCCAGAAAGACTTTAACTCTCAGAAAGTCAGCGCTAATGCAAATGGAAAGCAGCGCTATTGCGGAAATAATGCCTGTCAGATCACATATGCTGGAATAGTGGAAGTCAATGGGGCTCGAATCTGCACAATCCAAAGTTCTCACTGAAGGCTTATATGCAAGTTCTTTGCCTAAAAAGTGTTTGGAGACCCGGGTCCTGCCCCAGGGGACATGTATCAATGCCAACATTTTTTTTAAAAACGGCCGTTTTTTCGGGAGCAGTGATTTTAATAATGCTTTAAGTGAAACAATAAAAATGTAATATTCCTTTAAATTTCGTACTTGGGGGTGTCTATAGTATGCCTGTAAAGGGGCACATGTTTCCCGTGTTTAGAACAGTCTGACAGCAAAATGACATTTCAAAGGAAAAAAGTCATTTAAAACTGCTTGCGGCTATTAATGAATTGCCGGTCCGACAATACACATAAAAGTTCATTGATAAAAACGGCATGGGAATTCCCCACAGGGGAACCCCGAACCAAAATGTAAAAAAAAAAAAATGGTGTGGGGGGGGGTCCCCCTAAATTCCATACCAGGCCCTTCAGGTCTGGTATGGATATTAAGGGGAACCCCGGCCAAAATTTTTTAAAAATGGCGTGGGGTCCCCCCAAAAATCCATACCAGACCCTTATCTAAGCACGCAACCTGGCAGGCCACAGGAAAAGAGGGGGGGATGAGAGAGCGCCCCCCCTGCTGAACCGTACCAGGCCATATGCCCTCAACATTGGGATGGTGCTTTGGGGTAGCCCCCCAAAACACCTTGTCCCCATGTTGATGGGGACAAGGGCCTCATCCCCACAACCCTTGCCCGGTGGTTGTGGGGGTCTGCGGGCGGGGGGTTATCGGAATCTGGAAGCCCCCTTTAACAAGGGGACCCCCAGATCCTGGCCCTCCCCCCTGTGTGAAATGGTAAGGGGGTACAAAAGTACCCCTACCATTTCACAAAAAAAGTGTCAAAAATGACAAATTCCTTTATTTAAATGCTTATTCTTTCTTCTATCTTCTATCTTCCTTCTGTTTCTTCCTTCATCTTCTTCTGGTTCTTCTGGTTCTTCCTCCGGTGTTCTCGTCCAGCATCTTCCTCTGCACCGTCTTCTTTCCTTCTTCTTCTCGGCCACTCCGCATACATGATGGCATGATGGAAGGCTCCTGCTGTGTGACGCTTCTCCTCTTCTGATGGTTCTTAAATAACGGGGGGGCGGGGGCCACCCAGTGACCCCACCCCCTCTGACGCACGGGGACTTGACTGGGACTTCCCTGTGGCATTCCCCTTGACATCAGAGGGGGGTGGGGTCACCTATTATGTAACCCCGCCCCCCTCTAACATCACGGGGAATGCCACAGGGAAGTCCTGTCTAGTCTCCATGCATCAGAGGGGGCGGGGTCACCAGGTGGCCCCACCCCCGTTATTTAAGAACCGTCAGAAGAGGAGAAGCATCACACAGCGGGAGCCTCCCATCATGCCATCATGTATGCGGAGCGGCCCAGGAGAAGAAAGGAAGAAGAAGGCGCAGAGGAAGATTCCGGACGAGAACACTGGAGGAAGAACCAGAAGAAGAAGATGGAGGAAGATGGAGGAAGATGGAGGAAAGAAGATAGAAGCATTTGAATAAAGGAATTGTCAAAAACTGTCTTGTCATTAACATTTTTGACACTTTTTTGTGAAATGGTAGGGGTACTTTTGTACCCCCATACCATTTCACACAGGGGGGAGGGCCGGGATCTGGGGGTCCCCTTGTTAAAGGGGGCTTCCAGATTCCGATAAGCCTCCTGCCTGCAGACCCCCACAACCACCGGGCAAGGGTTGTGGGGATGAGGCACCCTCCCAATGTTGAGGGCATGTGGCCTGGTATGGTTCAGGAGGGGGGGCACTCTCATCCCCCCTCTTTTCCTGCGGCCTGCCAGGTTGCGTGCTCGGATAAGGGTCTGGTATGAATTTTTGGGGGGGGACCTCACACCATTTTTTTTAATAAATTTTGGCGCGGGGTTCCCCTTAAAATCCATACCAGACCTGAAGGGCCTGGTATGGAAATTAGGGGGACCCCCCACGCCATTTTTTTTTAAATTTTGGTTCGGGGGTTCCCCTGTGGGGAATTCCCATGCCGTTTTTATCAATGAACTTTTATGTGTATTGTCGGACCAGCAATTAATTAATAGCCGCAAGTAGTTTTAAATGACTTTTCCTTTGAAATGTCATTTTGCTGTCACTGTTCTAAACACGGGAAACATGCGCCCCTTTACAGGCATACTATAGACACCCTCCAGGTACGACATTTAAAGGAATATTACACTTTTATTGTTTCACTTTAAGCATTATTAAAATCACTGCTCCCGAAAAAACAGCCATTTTTAAAACTTTTTTGCATTGATACATGTCCCCTGGGGCAGGACCCGGGTCCCCAAACACTTTTTATGACAATAACATGCATATTAACCTTTAAAATTAGCACTTTTGATTATTCATGTTCGTGTCCCATAGATTTTAACGGTGTTCGCACAAATTTTTTGTCTGTTCGCATGTTCTGCTGCGAACTGAACAGGGGGGATATTCGGCCCATCCCTAGTTATCATTGAGAATCATGGGGTACAACTTGTCAAGCAACTCAGAGGTCCAAAGTCACCCAACTGTGAAACAAGTCATATATATTTAAATAGAAAGGAGCTCTCATTTATACTTGCATTTACATCAGCAGAACAAATGCAGGAAGTGATGTGTGCACATGGGCCAGAAGCAAATGTGTGGGGATGCCAAACAAATCAATGAACCCCACCCACACCAAATCTAACTACCACATCCACCCCCACATTGATTAAGCACAAGTACATATCATACCCTTATCCGGAAAATGAGCAGCACCTCCTCTTTGCTAAAGAGGGACCTCGTCATGTCCACTTAGATGGAGATCCTGACCAGCACAGGAACTTCTGGGTGATTACAATGACTTATTTCTGGGTCAGAAGGCGAAACCACACTCTTTCGATCGCTACCACTATTAGAATGTTATTATTTTTGTTTATTTGCAGATATGCAAATTTGTATTACTACTTATATTTAAAGGCGTTCGATAAGAAATGGTGTCCCTGGGTTAGCAGCAGGTGAATGACAAAAACAAAAGGCCCAGTTTGAGCCCTGGTTCACACTGAGAGGGAGGAAATCGTTCAGCTGAAATCACTTTCATTCCCGCATGTCATTCCCGACTGCAGGGGGAATTTCAGAGACATCTGTGCAGGTTTCTGCACTGATATCAATACAAATTGCACCCCAAAGTCGCACCAATTAAAACAGTGCAATTGTCACCACTTTGACATGTCAAATCGCACCAATGTGAACTAAAGCTGACACATACAACACTGCCTATGCACCAGCTGAATTCATTACACGATTAAAAGATCAAAAAGAGTAGGTCAGCAGATGCTTCCAAACAATGTTTGCATGATCAGACAGGAACAATACACGCACAACATTGACAGCATGGTCACATAAACCCACTTGATTGAAAAAATGCACAAGAATTTCATCAAATCTCCCAATATCATTCCTTCTCTCCCATTAATCACAGCAAAAAACCTGACCTTCTCAGGCCAAATGAACCCCCCTACTGCAGGCCTTTATATAAGAGAGGTTGTATTGTTAGCACACTGACATACCCAATAGAAGTACACGCCCACCAGTATCTTTCAATCTGTCTCTTCATGTATGTCTAAAGTGATTGCACCTGATGAGCAGAAACACATAATAGTATTCGCAACTGTGTTAGCTCTTGGCTATGTGCATCAAATCTCCAACTACAGGCCAAAGATAGGGTTGCCACCTCATCACTTTAAACCCGAACACATATGAATTACACAGGTTCTGAGACTAATTTAGTGCAGATAAGGCACCAAGTGAGTTTAATTACCACCTTAATCAGCCACAGATCCTGTGTAATCAATATGTGTTCGGGTTTAAAGGGATGAGGTGGCAACTTTAGCCAAAGATCAATTCCATTTGCATCCACATAAACAAAGCAACAGTTTTCTAAGCATATGTACCCGTGCAGTGTAAACCCTAAAATTTGAAATGTCCAAGTCCCTGGGCATGATTAGTGCTAATAAACATTAACATCAGTCCCTGGCTGCAACGAGCTTCCAATCTAAAGTCCAAAATTAACTTTCTTACATTAGAACCTATTTCAACAGGAGACAAATAAAATGCCAGCATGTTTTTGGATTGTGGTGAGAAACCCACACAGGGAGAACATATAAACTTCAACACAAGGATTAGCATGTTGGGGAATTGAACCAACATCCCAGGTGCTGCTCGACAGAACTGCTACCCACTTAGCCACCAGGCAGCTCCACACATGTTCTCTGCATCTCTGTGGTGTGAACCAGCCCTAAGTCCATAGCCATGCTCAGTGTCACAAGCAATATACAATATATTGGCCTAAGTATTGGGACGCCTGCCTTTAAACGCACATGAACTGTAATGGCATCCCAGTATTAGTATTGGGTTCAAAACTCATTTGGCCCACCCTTTGCAGCTATAACAGCTTCAACTCTTCTTGTCCACAAGGTTTAGGGGTGTGTCTATGGGAATGTTTGACCATTCTTCCAAGTGCATTTGTGAGATCAGGCACTGATGTTGGACGAGAAGGCCTGACCTACAGTCTCCTCTCTAATTCATCCCCAAGGTGTTCTGCTGTGTTGAGGTCAGGACTCTGTCCATGCCAGTCAAGTTCCTCCACCCCAAACTCCCTCATCCATGTCTTTATGGACCTTGCTTTGTGCACTGGTCCAAATGATTTAGTGGATGGGGGATTATGATGTGGGGTTGTTTTTCAGGGGTTGGGCTTGGCCTCTTAGTTCCAGTTAAGGGAACTCTTAAGGCATCAGCATACCAAGACATTTTGGACAATTTCATGCTCCCAACTTTGTGGGAACAGTTTGGGGAAAGCCCCTTCCTGTTCCAACATGACTGCACACAAGTGCACAAAGCAAGGTCCATAAAGACATGGATGAACAAGTTTGGGGTGGAGAAACTTGACTGGCCTGCACAGAGTCCTGGCCTCAACTTGATAGAACACCCTTTGGCTGAATTAGAATAGGGACTGCGAGCCAGGACTTTGCATCCAACATCAGCGCCTGGTCTCACAAATGCACTTCTGGAAGAATGATCAAACATTCCCATAGGCACACTAAACCTTGTGGACAGCCTTCCAAGAAGCTGTTCTAGCTGCAAAGGGTGGGCCAAATCAAATTTTAACCCTATGGACTAAGACTGGGCTGCCATTAAAGTTTATGTGTGTGTAAAGGCAGGTGTCCCAATACTTTTGGCTAAATAGTGTATCTGGAAAAGACTTACAATGGTGGTGGAACCCTCCTACACATAAATACTACATTTATACATAGTTATAGGACCTGAGAGATGAGACAACTTCTCTACATGAAGCAACATGGTTGGGATTTGAACCAGACCCTCAGGAATACTAAGCAGAAGTTCTAACCTCTAAGCCATGGAGCTGCCACATGTGAGAACCTCCTACACATAACTACACATAAATACACATAAAAACACATAAAAACACATAAATACTGCATTTCTTTGGATATACAAGTGATGGAATTACATTACTCAAGAGTTATTCTTCTTGATTTATTCTGTGATATTTGGTGTTTTTTTGGGGTGGGTGAGAGTAGAATATTACCCTCAAATTTTGGGGAATTACATTTTGCTTTCTGATGTTGGTACACATATCACATTTTTTGGGCTCAAATTATGAATATTTGGAAATAATAAAAAGCACAAAAAATTGTGATTCATTTTAAATTTGCATCAGCAATGGTATTGTTTGTGGATTGTAAAGACACCTGTGTGAGTTTGGGGTAAAGATTGTTGTGAGATTGAGAGTAACAAGTGAAAGTGACAGAGAAAAATATATTTTATCAAAACATTCCACATTCTAGTATTCTTAAAAACTAAATATTTTAAGTAGAAGCAACAATGTTGCAAAGGAAAATTTATTTCACAGAAAGATACATTTCATCTCAACATTAAAATGATTTTTTTTTTTTGTGAAAGTTAGAATTGTTTCATTAGAATCAATGGCTGAAACTTCTTTTGGACTAAAATAGAGCAGATTTTCACACTAAAAAATGCTCTCTAATTAGCTCTCATTTTGGTATTTACTATAGCGCCGGCTAAAAAAGACAAAAGAGTTCAAATGAGAGTTATTTTCAGATCTGAGCATGCTCAGTTGTGTTGGCACCTAGTTGTCCAAAACGGGGAATTTTTCACTTCTCAGACTTTTAAAGATATTTCAGTGTAGAAATCACTTTTTCACACAGTTTAAAAGCAGATTATCTTTAAATAATATACCGCATATTTCAGTACCATTTAGGCAATTATATCATGCTCTAAACATTATTTCCATGTGCACTACTCCAGGTTTTAGCAGAGTAAGGGTTTGGGCGCTATTTGGTTTCAGGGAACTATAGTAAATTCAATTTTGGGAGTATTTTATCGCTAATTACCGCGAATTAGAGCTAATTAGCGCTAATTCGCGGTAATTAGCGCTAATTAGTGCCGCAGCTCTATAGTAAATGACCCCCTATTTCACTGACTTCCTCCACCTCTCCTTCCTCCAGATCCTTGGGGTGTGTTCTGAGTTCCCCTTGTTTCTGAGGTGGGGGGTTCCTGGTGTCCTCTGAGCGTTGTCCTCCGAGTCTTTTCTCCCCTATGGGAATGAAACAAAAGGTATGCTTAGCACACATATATTTGAGTCCAGAAATAGGAATATGAAACATTGCTGGGAAGTGGGGTACAATTGTCTGTTTTGGGCAAAGTTCCAAGCTGAAGACATGATTTTTTACCTTACCAAAGCTGGAATACTTACCTTTTTGTGACAATTTTCACACATGGAGACACCCCAAGTATCCACTGGAGCATCTGTGTGGGCCACCTTAAAAAGTTTGTTCTTGTGTCCCACACTAGTGCTCCTGAGTCCAGATGTATAAATAGCTGCTGAGTGTCCTCTCCTTACATTACACTGAATCAAGCTTGCATTTCATTCTAGTTACAAACACATCTAGACATCAATGTACAAAACTTATTTTTAGACAAAGAGGCATGACCAAATGTATTTAACCTGTATCTGCCCAAAACATCGTATTTAATGAGCGAACAATGTTTCCGACGACCGATTACTGTGCCCACGAACATGAAAGTCGCCATTTTAAACTGTACAACAGCTAAGAAGATCACATGGCGCAGCAAGTAAGAATAATAATAGGAACACAGGACAAGTATTTACTTTTTAAAAGCACTCTCTTGATTCTTCTATACTGATCCTGCTCCCTCAGTTTCAGGTCTGACCAGCGTTTCCTCAATTGCTCCTAGGACGTCATAACCCAAGATTCCTGTGCAGACTCTTCACAACTTTAGTCATGATCTTGGCCTTTCTCACATTTGGGTTTAGGTACAGTCCATGTTTCCCATCATAGTCATTCCTCCTCAAGATGTCCACCATATCCACCATCTCTATAAAAGCCATATTTGAGGCCTTAAATCTTCTTCTCCAGGATCGGGTCATTTCAGGCTCTGGGCTTTCCTCCTCCTCGTTACTATAATTACCACACACCTGCTCTTTCTCCGCCATGTCGCTCCTACTGCACGCCTAAAGATAAGGTGCGGGGAATAGACTAGAAAGAATGTCGGGGCGGGCAACACGGGAGGAGTTTCACGCATGCGCAGTGTATATCATGCTAACACGCATGTGTTGTATGTATGTTCTGTGTGTGCGGAGGAAGGAGAAACGTAAGTTGCGAGCTTCCTAAACGAAGGTAAAATTTGAACTTGGCCCATCAATGGCCTATACTGCTTCAAGATTGAGGCCTATATTGGGATAAGATTATGAGAGTTTTAGGCTGACATTAGTGTTTTTGTCTTGTGTATTGTCTTACAGCAAATATGAATCACTTTAAGGACCCAGAATTCATGGCCAGTTTCATAGACAGGTACAGGGAGATGAGGAATTTGTGGGAGGTAAAACACAGCTTATATTATAATAAGCAAGCTAGGAGGTCAACGCTGGAGAAACTTCTGGAATTTGTGAAGACTCGGGTCCCCGATGCAACCATCCAGTTCTTGGAAAAGAAAATTGGGATCTTGAGGAACATGTATAAGAAGGAGCATAATAAGATCCAGAAATCACTCAGATCAGGAGTAGCAGCAGCGCAAGTACCCAGGCTGTGGTACTTCAACAAACTGCGGTTTCTGGATGACCAGACTGAAGCCAGGGAATCACGTTCTACCCTTCCCTGCAGCCTTCCCTCCACCCTTCCCTCAACCCCAGCAGAGGCTGACGAGAAACAACCTGGGCCTTCCATCCTGGAAGAAGTGGATGCGCCCAGCTGGAGCCAGGTATATTATTTTTATACATATTTATTGTCCTAATGTTAATGATATTAACTAGATGTTATAATTGATAACTAATTAATGATTTCAAACAAAGATATTTACATATCAATAGACAGTAGTGGCCAAAAATGTTTGGGACAAGAATGAAAAATGCTGGGGTCAGAATGATAGTCTTTTCTATTTATTAACATTCAATTTGCAAGTCATGAGCTAAAAATTGTGTGTGATTGTAGAAGCAAAAACTAAAACTATGTCCCTTTTTTATACACAGGATGAGCTCAGCCAGGAGGAGGGTCTGGAAAGTGACAGGCAGGAGGAGGCTATGCCCAGTGTCAGCCAGGAGGTGGCCATGCCCAGTGTCAGCCAGGAGGTGGCCATGCCCAGTGTCAGCCAGGAGGTGGCCGTGCCCAGTGTCAGCCAGGAGGTGGGCAGGCCCAGTGTCATCCAGGAGGTGGGCAGGCCTAGTGTCAGCCAGGAGGTGGCTGGGCCCAGTGTCAGCCAGGAGGTGGCTGGGCCCAGTAGGAGCCTCACCCAATCCCAGGTGCCTCCCCTCCGCCTTACAACAAAAAGGCCTAGGAAGGGGACGAGGATGGAGGAGGCTGCACTGGGCCTTATTAGAGAAGCAAGTGATGTCCTCAGAAGCCCCCCTGACGCCAAAGAGGCCTATAGCTGCTATCTAGCCACAAGTTTGATGAAATTGGAGGCGAGACAACGCTTCCTCTGTGAGGGAATTATTGTTGAGGCCCTTCAGGAGGGGTTGAGGGGCCAGCTGAGAACAGCCACGTATATGATCTCGCCCATCCTCCTCCTCCTCCTCCTGCCACAAGTCCACCACCAGAGCCACAGCCTCCAAGGAAGGCTGAAGGGAAGGCTGAAGGGAAGGCTGTAGGGAAGGGTGCAGGGAAGGGTGAGGGAAGGCTGCAGTGAAGAGAAGAAAGTGATGGCCTGGGTTCAGTCTGGTCTGACAGAAGACACAGGCTGGTGTAGTACCACAGCCTGGGGACATATATGTCATCTGCTGCTGGTCCTGATCTCTGGGAGTCCTGGACCAGATTGCGCTCCAAATTATATGGACTTCTCAAGCTAACAATTTTTTTTCCACAGACTTGATGTGTGCCCTGGGGGCCAAAAGGACTCCAAAAATTTCTCCAGCGTTGCCCTCCTCTTTATTTTGTTACCCAGAAAACATTTTTTTCTGAAAAAACTTTCCTATGTATTTTTCTTAAAATAGGACAGTTTGTTTGTGAGTAGGCATTTCAAAAGGACAGTGTCAAATTAACAAGGGACACCAACCAGCCTCCTCGAGGTACAAAAATACAAGATAAGAATGTTATTGTGGTAACTTGACACACAAAAAAAAATATGAAAAATGATGGCAATCACTAGAAAATAATTTTGCAATAATCCAAAAAAAGGAGATCTTGATGAAATAAAAAAAGATGACTATAAAAATAATTCTAAACATTATTATGGAGATCTGGCTTAAAAAAAAAAATAAAGATTATTCATGAGATCATGAGAAATAATAAAGAAATACGTTTGTGAGAACTCTGTGTGAATATCAGCAGCAAAACAAATTCATTATTATAGCATTATAAAGCACAAAAGAATGCACTGCATTAAAGAGATCACAGAATTTGCAGCGTGGGGAATGTGCTATCTCCATTACGAATGCTAGTTTTACCAGACAGAGCGCTTGCGTCTCGTACTTGCTTCAGAGCATGCTTCGTTTTTGGTATGTCGGAACAGCATACAGACGAGCGAGTTTCCCATTAGTAATTAGTTCCGTCGGAAAAATGTAGAACATGTTCTCTATTTAAGTCTGTCTGAATTTTTCTTGTTCAAAGTTTTTTATTAAGAAGAAGACATAAAGTTCAACAGGCAATGTTTATGCAACATGTAACAATGAGATTTATACAAGTTTTTCTCGCGTCATACGTGTTACAAAAGACATCAGAGACATATCAAAAACTGAAAGTCCAGAAAATAATCTTTGCAGAGATGGCTGTGGACACATTATAAGTACTTCCGTTTATAATTAAATATAAAACAAAAATGATTGTTTTATGCGTTTTCATGAAAAGTAAATCTGCGAACATGTATAGGGTCAACATCTGGTAGGCGTTTTGTAAATTTTAAAGAACATTACCAGTGATATATCTGTAGGAGAGATGTTAAGTAGAAAAGATAGAGTGAGATAAGAAGTAGGGAAAGGAGAGGTGGAGAAAGACTAGAAATAGGTGTGGAGAGGAGAGGAATGGTCGGGGGGACGCACGAACCACCAAAGTACCATTAGGTCAGTCTAGTGTTGTTGTGATCTAGCTAGGGTTTTAGAAGGTGCTTATTGAAGTCCGGGGGTAGAAAGTGTTCAACCCAAGAGTTCCAGATTTTAAGATGTTGGGGAATCCTATCAAGGATTGTTGCTTCAATTTTACTGTGGATCATGGCTTGAGTGACCCTGTTTTTAACTTCAGCTAGAGTGAGTTTTGGGGTTTTCCAGGCCCTAGCTATCGTCTGTTTATCTGCTGTTGTGAGCTGAAGGAGGAGGCTGGTCTGGGATCTGGTGTAGTCTGAGGGGATAAGATTCAACAGCGCAATAGATGGGTCAGGATCAATGGGATGTTGAAATAAGGTGGAGGCCATTTGGAATATTGCAGCCCAGAATTCCTGTGCTATTGAGCACGTCCACCATATATGTATATGAGTACCCCATTCGCTACAGCCATGAAAACAAGTAGCAGGATAATTTGGGAGAAATTTGGAGATCCTGGCAGGAACCAGGTACCATCTCATGAGTACTTTGTAGTTCGCTTCTTGAGCGATTACGTTGTGAGATGATATTTTTGTATTAGACCAGATATCAGACCAGTCCTCCGCATTAAGATCTAATGAGAGGTCTTTAGACCACTGCACAGCATAAGAAGGAAGGTTGGTTGGGGGGGAGGTCAGATGAGTGTATAAAAGGGAAATTAGTCCCGGGGCATGAGGGTTCGAGTTGCAAATCCCTTCAAAAATGGATAGATCATCTAGTGAGGTGTGTGTGCCTATAGTTGTATGAATGAAATGGGCTATCTGTAGATATCTAAAGATTTCTGCAGGGGGAATGTCAGCTTGGTTTTGCAGCCAAGAGAACGTTTTTATAGTGGATCCAGAACTAAAATTACATATGCGGTATAATCCCGCCCTAAGCCAGATTTGAAAGGATCTCGGGTTGGTTTGAGCCGGATAGAATTTCGGGTGATCCAGAAACGAGAGTAACGGGGAATGAGCAGATTGCAACTTATATGGGCCTCGGAGTTTGTCCCATAACTTAAGGGAGTGTCCGGTAATGGGGTTACTGATTGGACCACGGGTTGATGGGGGCAACCATAATAGGTCAGATACTTTGAGGGGGTGAAGGTCGATGGCTTCCAAACCAACCCAAAGTGGAATTTCATTTTTTGCATGATATAAAGTAATCTGGGCTAGCTGGGCAGCGTGGTAGTATCCCAAAAAGTTAGGCAGACCCAATCCCCCCTTGAGTTTACTACGAAGTAGTATGGCTTTAGATACTCTAGGTCTAGTGGACCCCCATATGTATTTGGACACTCGTGTTTGGATAATACGGTGATAGTATGAGGGAATAGGGATCGGGAGGACTCTATATAAATAAAGGAGTTTTGGAAGCATAAACATCTTTACAGCTGCTATCCGACCTAACCAAGAGATACATATCGGATGCCAGGATTCTAGTAGGGCTGTTAGGTGCTTTAACATAGGGAGGTAGTTGGCTCTAAATAAGTGGGCCGGATCGCTAGTTAATTTGATACCAAGGTAGGCTATTGAGGATGTAGACCAGGTGAAGGGGAAGAATTCTCGTATGTGTTTGATTTCTGACTGTGGTAGAGACACGTTGAGAGCCTTAGATTTGGACTGGTTGACTTCCAATCCTGATATTAGTGCAAATTTGTCTAGAAGATAGATAAGGTTCGGGAGAGTGGTTCGTGGAGAGGTGACAAAAAGTAATGCATCTTCGGCAAATAGGCATAGTTTATGTGATGTAGAGACTATATCTAGGCCTTTAATGTTTGGATTTGCCCTAAGGAGAGCTGCTAGTGGTTCTATCGCTAGTGCAAACACTAGGGGGGAAAGGGGGCACCCTTGTCTTGTACCACGTTGAATCTGAAAACAGTCCGAGCGGTATCCTGAATATTTAACATATGCCTGCGGTTGGTTGTAAAGGGAATTTACCCATTGTAGAAAATTAGGGCCGAATCCCCATCTTTGTAATACATAACGGAGGTAAGGCCAAGAGACAGTGTCAAATGCCTTACAAATATCAAGGGAGAGAAGATGCATGGGGATTTGGTGTGTTTGAGCTAGGTGTTGGAGTAGAATGACACGACGGATGTTATCACTGGCTTGACGTCTTGGGATGAAGCCTACTTGGTCTTTGTGTATAAGGCCACCTATAATTGGATTGAGGCGTAACACCATAATTTTGGCTAGGATCTTTATGTCCAAATTGAGTAAGGATATGGGCCTGTAATTGGACCACAGAGAATTGTCCGTGTTAGGCTTGGGTATCATGGAGAGGATGGCTGTCAACGTATCCCGACCAAAGGAGTGTTGTTTAAGAAGGGCGTTAAAGGTGTTGGTGAGAAGGGGGGCTAGGATGGGAGCAAATTTTTTAAAGTAGGAGCTAGAGAGACTGTCGTGGCCTGGTCTTTTGTGTGGTTTAAGAGACTTTATAGCAATAAGAACTTCTTCAGACGTAACGGGACATTCCATAGATTCTCTATTGGCCTCTGACAATTTCGGAAGTGTGATGTTTTGAAATAATGACTCAGCTTGTTTCGCTGAGAAGGTGCACGTTGGAGTGTATAGTTCAGCCAATTTTCTGCGGAATTCAGAGAGCACCTTTACCGGATTGCTTGTGAAATCATCCTTGGCCAGTTTGAGTCTGATGGGGTTATGTACCCTTTCCGGACGACGAAGTCTTAGTGCCAGGAAAGTATCAGGTTTATTGGCTTTAGCATAAATTGTATGGTTAGATCTACAAATGGCTTTGTCTGCTGATTCTGCCAAAAGTAGGTCCAACTCTGTTTTCATCTTTTCTAGTAAAATTCTATGAGATTCAGTTGGAGTGGATTGGAATTGGAGGAAGAGGCGGTGAAAATCTGCCTCCAATTGCTGGACTCTGAGTTTTTTGTCTCTCTTGAGGTGAGTAGATACAGATATACAAGTCCCTCGGATTACAGGTTTGTGCGCCTCCCATAATAGGACCGGTGAGATGTCAGGTATGGAGTTGTGCTGTATGTATTCTTTAAGGGCTAGTTGTATATCAAAACAATAGGATTGGTTAGTTAAATATGCTTCATTTATACACCAAGTGCGATCTCTGGATTGAGGAATCAGGGAAGAGACTGTTGTGATCACTGCGCAGTGGTCTGACCAGGTTATTGGGTGAATGTTTGATTGGAGAAGGGTTGGTGAGGATGAAACTGGTATAAAGATGTGATCAATCTTTGAAAAAGATTTGTGTGGGTATGAGTAGAAAGTAAAGTTTTTTTTAGCAGGGTTACATTCTCTCCACGTATCCAGTAAAGAGGCCTGCTGGAAAAGTTTGCAAAATAGTATAGAAGGGGAGTATTGTTCAGGGGCATAAGGAGATTTATCAAGATGTGGGTGCAGTACTTGATTGGAATCGCCGCACATGAAAAGGGTGCCCTTACAGTGCAAATTTATTACCTGTAAGAGGTGGTTAAAGAAGGGATTGGGATTATTATTGGGGGCATAATAGGAGACTACAGTGGTCATCACATCTTGTAAGTGCCCAACTAAAATAATGTAACGACCTTCAGGGTCTTTAATTTCAGTTGTTAGGGTGAACGGAAGAGTATGGTGAAATGCTACAAGGACACCACGTTTCTTAGTGGCAGCAGAGGCGGTGAACACTTGGGGGTATTTGGAACTGAAGTATTTAGGAGTTACTTGGGTTGAAAAGTGAGTTTCTTGTAGGGCCACTATATTGGCCTTCAGGGATGCGAAAGTGCGAAAGGCCTTAACCCTTTTATTAGGGGAATTAAGTCCCTTAACGTTAAGGGAGAGTATGTTCAAGGGGGCCATTTATGTGCTCTGGGGGAGGTTCTATAGGATAGTTGTTTGAGGATCATGCGACCCACCCGACCCAGTGGGAAATGAAGAAGGAGGCGAAAAGAGAGACGAAAGGGAGAGCAGAAAAAGGAGACAAGGAACAGGAAATGGGTTTTGTAGAGAAAGTAAGTAAGTGTAGTAACAATTGGTGTGTTGGACAATTTAGCCCAACAGGTAGATGCCCACACTCCCAAACCAGCCAGCCGGTGAGGGAGTGCGTGCATCATACAGGGGGGAGCAGTGACAGTTCCCCGACGCAGACCGGGAAGAAATAAGAGACTGTAGTGCTCGAACAATATAAACAGCACGTATTAAGGCATTATCATTATAATCAGTTATAAAATACAGGTGTTAGCCCCATCTGGTGGAAAAAACTTAGTGCCAAAAAATTGGAAAAAGAATGGGAACATAGATAGGTGGATGGGGAAGGGATGAGGAGGGTGAGGAGGGTCTAGGGGAGTAGGGGGGAATGAAGAGGGAAGGGGGGGTGGGGGCAGGGAGGGAGAGGGAGAAGAGAAGGGGAGGGGATGGGAGTGAGAAGAAGGAGTCAATTGGCACAACTGAAATCAAAATCACCAGGGGGGAAGTGGAACTCTTAAAAAAATATCATCATATCAATAATCCTATGAATACTATAGCTAGCATTTTTAAAATCCTAACTAAACAAGTAAGGAGAAAAAAGAAGAACAGCAAAAAAATATAGCATAACATTCAGGGTTTATCGACATCAGAGCCTTAGTGCTCCTTTTAAAGACCTGTGTGAACCCAGAAAAGAAAAAGCAAATTTAAACGGAACAAAGCAAAAGAATTGTATCCAAGATATATGCGCCCTATGATGACATTAAGGGGGTTCGCATATGGTGTGTCCCAAAACGGAGGGAGATCTTACCAGCACACAAACTCTTGCTTCTCCACAACTGTCTCAGTACAGTGAGATATTAATTATATAACCATGAGTTCTCATGTGGTGTTGAAGGAGAGCAAAAGACGGTCAATTTTTGTTCAACGAGATGTGTGTGATTTTGGATCAAAAAGGTTAGCTTGACGAGATGGAGTTCCTTTCCAGATCGAGGAAGGGCCAGGTTGGTTCCGCTTTGGAGTGGTGGTGTACGGATAGGCTGCTGAGCGGGCTGGAGTACGCGGTAGCGAAGTTTCAGATTGATGTACAGGGGGCGACAGGTGAAGAGATTCAAGAAGACGCTGTAGTGCTTCTGGTGAAGTGGAGGAGTGTTGCTGCCCCTGGTATGTAAACTGAAGGGAGAAGGGAAATCGCCAGGTGTATTTTATCTGATGCTGTATCAAAATTTGTAGTTGCGGTTTCATGGCTCGCCGTTTAGCAATAGTAAGGGGCGCCAGGTCAGAGAAAAGTTGGTAGTTGTGATCTTGAAACTGGAGAGCGTCCTTATTCCGGGTAGCTGTGAGTAATTGCTCTTTTGTATGGAAAAAGTGTCGTTTAATTATTATGTCCCGTGGAGGGCCGTCTTGTTGGCAAGGAGTGAGCGCCCTGTGAATCCTATCAAATTCTAGGCGTGCAATGGGTATGGAGGGGCAGAGTTCTTGGAAAAGGGCTGTGGTAAAAGATTGTATGTCGTCAACCACTTCAGGGATACCCCGTAGACGTAAATTGGACCTGTATGAGCAGTTCTCGGCATCCTCCAAGCGTGAGAGTAATGTGGCATTTTCCTCACGGAGGGCCGCCTGTTCCTGAGCATGCTCTTGTATAGTAAGCTCTATATCGTCCACCCTGGTTTCCAAGTCTGCTGTGCGCTGACCTAGTTCCCTTATCTCCCGTGACAGTCTATTAGTAATTTGGTCAGAAGTAGCTGTTGTTAGAAGTAGAAGTTGTTTAACATCTTCTCCATGTGTTTTAAGAAATCAGGCTGAGACATACCTGGTTGTGGAGAGATGGGAGAACCGCTGTATACAGGATCTGTGTCATCTTCCTCCTCGCTGTCTGCCCACTCTGATCTAGCTGGGGATGCAGCGTGTGGTTTGGCGAGGGCTTTCGCCGCCATCTTGGAAGAGGCGCGGGCCAGGGCCTCCTTGATCGGCTTAAATTTGTTTTTGCCTCTGTGACCTGTCAGAACCATCCCGGTTGTGGCTCGGGTGATGTGGGGGAAGATCACCGGTGTTCTGGGTCGGCTAGGTGGTCTGGATGCGCTATACGATCCCGAGTCTGCGGCGGAGAATGCGGAGCTCTAAGAGGTAGCGTCCTTCATGTTGAGCCTCGCGCATGCACCCCCTCAGTCTGAATTTTTGACGGAGAAAGTCCAATGGGGCATACACATGGTCGGAATATCCGATGAAAAGCTCCCATCGGACATTTTCTGACGGACATTCCACTCGTGTGTACGCGGCATAAGGGTGTAAATTTTTGATTTCACTCCTCACTGCCTATCACAGTTTCGGAGGCCATGGAATGCCCAGATGGCACACACACCCCCCCCCCAAATGACCCCATTTTGGAAAGTAGACACCCCAAGCTATTTGCTGAGAGGTATGGTGAGAATTTTGCAGACCTTGCTTTTTGTCACAAAGTTTTGAAAATTGAAAAAATTAAAAAAAAATACATTTTTCTTTTCTTTCTTCATTTTCAAAAACAAATGAGAGCTGCAAAATACTCACCATACTTCTCAGCAAATATCTTGGAATGTCTACTTTCCAAAATGGGGTAATTTGGGGGGGGGGGTTGCTATCTTGGCATTTTATGGCCTTCAAAACTTTGATAGGTAATGAGGAGTAAAATAAAAAGTTTACATCCTTAGAAATCCTGAAGGTGGTGATTGGTTTTCGGGGCCCTGTATACTCCCAAAAAGTCCCACACATGTGGTATCTCTATACTCAGGAGAAGCCAGCAGAATGTATTTTGGGGTGTAATTCCACATATGCCCATGGCATGTTTGAGCAATACATCATTTGTGCCAAAAAAAAAGTTTGTCATTTTCCCACAACTTGTGGCAAAATATAAAATATTCCATGGACTCAACATGCCTCTCAGCAAATAGCTTTTGGTGTCTACCTTCCAAAATTGGGTCATCTGGGGGGGGGGGGTGTGTGTGCCATCTTGGCATTTTATGACCTTCAAAACTGTGATAGGTCGTGAGGAGTGAGATCAGAAATTTACGCCCTTAGAAATCCTGAAGGCGGTGCTTGGTTTTCAGGGCTCCGTACGTGGCTAGGCTCCCAAAAAGTCCCACACATGTGGTATCCCTGTACTCAAGAGAAGCAGCAGAATGTATTTTGGGGTGTAATTCCACATATGCCCATAGCATGTTTGAGCAATATATCATTTAGTGACAACTTTGTGCAAAAAAAAAAGTTTGTAATTTTCCAGCAACTTGTGGCAAAATATAAAATATTTCATGGACTCAACATATCTCTCAGCAAATAGCTTGGGGTGTCTACTTTCCAAAATGGGTTCATTTGGAGGGGTTTTGTGCCATCTTGGCATTTGATGGCCTTCAAAACTGTGATAGGTAGTGAGGAGTGAAATCAAAAATGTACTACCTTAGAAATTCTGAAGGCGGTGCTTGGTTTTCGGGGCCCCGTACGTGGCTAGGCTCCCAAAAAGTCCCACACATGTGGTATCTCCATACTCAGGAGAAGCAGCAAAATGTATTTTGGGGTGCAATTCCACATATAACCATGGCATGTGTGAGCAATATATCATTTAGTGACAACTTTTTGTAAATTTTTTTTTTGTCATTATTCAATCACTTGGGAAAAAAAAAAAACATATTCAATGGGCTCAACATGCCTCTCAGCAATTTCCTTTGGGTGTCTACTTTCCAAAATGGGGTCATTCGGGGGGGGTTGTACTGCCCTGCCATTTTAGCACCTCAAGAAATGAGATAGGCAGTCATAAACTAAAAGCTATGTAAATTCCAGAAAATGTACCCTAGTTTGTAGACGCTATAACTTTTGTGCAAACCAAAAAATATACGCTTATTGACTTTTTTTTACCAAAGACATGTGGCTGAATACATTTTGCCCTACGTGTATGACTAAAATTGAATTTATTGGATTTTTCTTGTAACAAAAAGTAGAAAATATAATTTAAAAAAAAAAATTTTGGTCTTTTTCCATTTATATCGCAAAAAATAAAAATCACAGAGGCAATCAGATACCATCAAAAGAAATCTCTATTTGTGTGACCAAAAGGACGCAAATTTTGTTTGGGTACAGCATTGCATGACCGCGCAATTACCAGTTTAAACAGCGCAGTGCCAAATTGTAAAAAGTCCTCTGGTTTTTATCAGCCAAATGGTCTGGGGCTTAAGTGGTTAAACAGATGCTCAAGGTTATCCTGTTCAGCAGGCCCAGGATCTGGCTAGCTGCTAGCAGCTTTAAGTTTGCAATAGTTGCTATGAGAGATTCTATCCTTCAGGCCTCATGCATTTCGCTAAGCACCATGCAAGAAGCTCCTGGCTAGTCTTCCTTTTTGCTGTGAAACGGCTGTTTGGAGATGATTTGGGTGATGCATCCAAAGAATTTCTAGTGGAAAAAGTACACCTTTGCCATTTAAGAAAAGGAGTAAACGTACTTCATTTTAACAAGCTCCTTCTCCAGTGCCAGGGGCATCAGCCTCCAGGCAGTCACGACGGCCTCCGCTGTCAAGTTGAATGTCGAGACAGATGGGGGACTTCCTCAATAGCTCCAGGGTACAAACTGGAGTTCCAAGAGTTCCCGTCTCCTCGTTTTCTCAGATCAAATGTTCCTAAGGATCCAGAGAAAAATAAGTCTTTATTTCAAGCATTGGACCATCTTTTGGCAAAAAGTGATCATGGTGGTCCCCATGTAAGAGCAGGGGTTGGCGTTTTGTTCAAACCTTTTTTCATGGTGCCAAAACCGAATGGACATTCTGGATCTCAAAAATCTAAATCGGTCCCTAAATATCTGCTCTTTTTTTGCATGGAGTCAATCCAATCAGTTGTCTCCATCCTACAAGAAGGAGAACTTCTGGTGTCAATCGACATCAAGGATGCATACCTCCATGTCCCTTTTTCCCCGCTCACCAGTAATATCTACTTTTCAAGGTAGAAAATCTTCATTTTCAGTTTGTAGCTCTGCTTTTCGGTCTAGCTACTGCACCTTGAGTGTTTACAAAGGTTCTGGCCCCTTCTCTAGCCAGAATAAGGGCCCAAGGTATAACAATTATAGTTTACCTGGATGATCTTCTCCTGATAGACCAGTCAGTAGCCTGCTTAGACCAAAGTATGGTCACCACATTCAACTACCTGGAATACCTAGGTTGGATTCTCAACCTAGAGAAATCTTCCTTAAAACCATGAAGAAGGCTAAAATACTTAGGTCTAATCATAGATACACCCAGAAAAGAGTATTCTTGCCCCAGGCAAAGATCAGCACCATAAAGGAACTGATTCAGGTGATCGAAGCAAGATGAATCCTTCTATTCAGCTTTGCATGAGGTTGTTGGGAAAGATGGTGGCTTCATTCAAGGCCGTTCCTTATGCTCAGTTTCATTTGAGACTGCTGTAAAACAGTATAATAATGGCATGGAACAAGAAGGTTCAAGCTCTAGATTTCCCAATGTGTCTGACTCCAAAGGTGCGCCGGAGCCTCAGTTTATGGTTAATAACCATAAATCTGCAAAGGGGAAAATCCTTCCTGCAGTTACCTGGGAAGTGGTAACAACATATGCCAACCTTTTTTGGGTTGGGGAGCAGTCCTGGAAGAGGCAACTGTCCAAGAGAAGTGGTCCAGATCAGAAATGACCTTGCCCATTAACATTCTAGAGATTCGGGCAGAGCACTTGGTTCTGAGGGCCTGAACGTTCAGTTTACGGAATTGTCCTGTCAGGATCCAATCCGACAATGCCACAGCAATGGCCTATATCAATCACCAAGGGGGCACAAGAAGTTGTGCGGCCCAGAGAGAGGTGAATCATATTCTATCTTGGGCAGAAAACAAAGTACTTTGCCTATCAACAGACTTCATTCTAGGAATAGAAAATTGGCAGGCGGACTACTTGAGTCGCCAGCAGTTGTTCCGGGGAGAATGGTTCCTTCACCCTGATATCTTCCTGTCAATACGTCAAAGATGGGGGATCTCAGACATAGATCTGTTTGTGTCCAGGTTCAACAAAGAAATCGACAAGTTTGTGTCAAGAACAAAGGATCCGCTAGCATGCTGAACAGATGCCTTGCTACTCCCGTGGAATCAGTTCTCACTGATTTATGCATTCCTTCCTACTCTGCCTACGTCCACGACTTCTTCGCAGGATCAAGTAGGGAGAGAAGTCAGTGATTCTTGTGGCCCCCAGCATGGCCCAGGACATCTTGGTATGCAAAGATCATAAGGATGGTGTTAGGGGTCCCATGGACCCTACCACCAAGTCCAGATCTTCTCTCGCAAGGTCCAGTATTCCATCCTACCTTACAAGCACTAAATTTAACGGTTTGGCTATTGAGACCTACATTCTGAAGAAACGTGGGCTGTCAAGTTCAGTGGTATCTACCTTGGTTAATGCAAGGAAGCCAGCCTCCAGAATCACATATTATAGAGTCTGGAAGGCATATGTCTCCTAGGATGAATCCAGGGGTTGGAATCCCAGGAAGGAATGTCATAGGTAGAATCCTTGACTTTCTGCAGATGGGGTTAGAAATGAAGCTGGCCTTGAGTACTTTCAAAGGCCAGGTCTCGGCCTTATCGGTATTATTTGGTTCGTAGATTTTTTCAGGAGGTAACATGGCTTAATCCCCCGGTTAGGTCACCCCTGAACCCTTGGAAATTGAATTTAGTCCTGTCGGCGTTAGAAAAACAGCCTTTTTGAGCCGATACAACATATTCCCTTGGTCCTTTTGACAAGGAAACTATTTTTTCTGGTAACATATCCTCTGCAAGAAGGGTATCAGAGTTGGCTGCTCTTTCTTGTTGTGACAGACCTAGCCAGAACAGAGGCTGTTGGAGAGGACTGTATGCAAGCCTGTTGCCTTTTGATTATGGGCCCTGGATTTTCAATGGAACAATACTCTTTGTGAGGTGAATGAGAAATCCAGGATGAACTGTACTGATCGGACTCAGTCGTGTATATATGTATATATTGTATGGGGACTCCTTACTGTAGATTTGTGTCCCTGAAGAGGGAGGGGGGATTCCTCCAGCAGCCCCCTGCTGATAAGACTGATTCATTCTGTTGGGACACATCCTGTGAGGAGATGCTGGTGTCATCAACCTGTGTTTATGTTAATTGAGAGAGCTGATCACATTAGCCACCAGCACTGGCTGAGGAGGGGGTAGATTGTTGTTTGTATTGTTAATTGTAATTAGCTCCAGCTATTGTGTTTATATTAATGTGTGAAGCTCAGTGCCCACAAGTCTGTCATCTGGTCTGGGTACATTTTGTAGTAAATTAGCTCATGTTAATTAGGTTAGCTTTGAGTCATCCCTGCTGTATAAATGTGTGTGAGATCTCAAAATAAAAGTGAGTTCTTGGTAGCAACAAGCAAGTGTCGCCTTGTTTGTGCTCAGAGAGGTTGTGAAATCTGTATACAGACTGGGAGGAAGTGGTATATGACGGAAGCGCTCAAGCGGAGTGTGGGACGTTCCGTGACACTTGTAAAGAGCCATATTATTATTCACAAGGATAAAGTATTGCGTACTCATCCTAACTTTCTACCGAAGCTAGTGTCAGGTTTTTATCTAAACCAGGATGTTGTTCTACCTTCATTTTTTCCAGAACCCTGTTCTATGGAAGAAAAATCCACTAAATCCTATTTAGTGGGTTTTTAGAGTTTAGAGATAATCACATACGTTTACAAAACAATCAAGCCTGTGCCTGGGGTGGGCTTTGGCTGGGTCATGCCCATCCGCCTACATTTAACTGCTGGCAATCTGCACCTTACCACCCTCCTGCCTTATTAAAATAGAAAGATGTAGTTTTGCACAGTGCTCCAATGGAGAGGTACTGAAACTGGTAGTGACTGGTACAGTAAAACACCTTCATGTGCCCTTTGCACTTAGTCATATGATGTCTTTTTATGGAGCAAGGTCACTGAGCTGGTATTCATAAACTTCTCTGTCAACTGCGGATGATCTTCTGTAAGCATATTTTCAGTGGCACTATGAAGAACTATGTTTACCTGCCTGAGTATTATGGGTCAGTAGGGGGCCAGCAATAAATTTCAGAGTGTCTCACTCAAGATGACACCAGTGCTATGACCGCTGTTACCGCAGGTATGTGTAAAAGCAACATTGTTTATTGATTTATTTTATAGTACGAATATATTTAAATATTACTAATGTAGATCCTCTGGATCAACTGTAGGTATAGGAGATTTATATATTTTTTTCTATTGGTTGAACTAAATGAACTTGTGTATTTTTTCAGCTTGCCTATGTAACTATGCAATCTATTTTTATCACATTTCTAAATAAAGCTATGAGGTAAGGATGACAAGAGATGCAGGGGTGTGTAATCCCTTTCCACATAAATGACAAGCACAACAATTAATAAAGTGAGAGGCCAATAAAGGGGAAGTAATGCATTTAGTTAAACCATTGGCTATGTGGGATATAGACAGAGAATGGTTGGTGCCAGAAAAAAATTTAATTTTTTTTTACTTGATGGAAATCCTATTCAAAAACCTACAGAAAATCATGGTCCGGCCAATTAGCAGCCTTTAAAATGCTCATACTCCCTAGATTATAATATATCTTCTGCACATTGCCTATACCACTCACAAACTCATACATTGCCTCCCTCCAATCAATAGTATGTAAATACATATGGCAGGACAAAAACCCAAGAAGTAGTCACGCAAAACTTATAAAACACAGATTAGCAGGTGGGATGAGCTACACTGACTTAAAAGACTATTACCTGGCCACCATACTGTCCCAATTAAAAGAATGGGTAACTACACCCACAACTTCACTATGGCATAACATCGAAAGTACTATGATACCAGGACATAACCTCCAACAATGGCCAGCACAATCACCCATGTACCTCATCTCCACCTATATTCACTGACCATACAAGCATCGTTAAAGGCATGGAGAAAACTACATTCTTTCAAATGGTCACAGCTTCCCACCAAACCGCTCCTAATTCCTCTTCGCACACTCCAACTGATATCGCCAGATCTCAGTATACCCAAGTGGATACTGGAACAAGTTCATTACACCTCTGAACTCAGGGATATGATACTAAACAAAACCTTTGACCAAATACAAACTACATACAACACACCCAGTACTGATTACTTCAACATATATAGACTCCAAGATTGCCTGAGAGCACAATCACATTTAGAAGGTGTCCTGCCCACCAAACCATGGAATTACTACTTTCTACACAATACAGGCGCCAAAGGCATCTCAATAATTTACTCTACACTTCAAGAAAATTAGTATTTCACAAATCGAAACCCTTTAAAGACTGGGAAGAAGATATGCAAGCACACTTCTCTGACCAACAATGGCAATCAGCCTTTAAGTCAATATTCAAAGCCACTTGCTGCACCTCCTTATGGGAATTGTCACACAAAATATATCTAAGATGGTACCTGACCCCACAGAAAATAGCTAAATTCCAAACACTTACTTCCCCTACCTGCTGGAGAGGATGCCAACACACAGGCACCTTATTACACACCTTGTGGTTCTGCCCGGCAATAACTAACCTGTGGACAGACATGGAACACATTCTGCAAGATATATTTCACTCACCCATGACATTCAAACCACAACTAGCTATCCTAAACTTAAACACAAAATCGGTTCCTCCTTCCTGGAGAATAGTAACCACTCATATTCTCCTGGTAACTAGACTGCTCATAACTAGATACTGGAAATCACAGATGAGCCCAACAATAACAGAAGTAATTACGCTAGTACAACTACATTACACGCATGAATCTATCTTGTCTCGTGGCAAACCCTCACACCTCAAAACAAGTAACTTATGGTTCCCCTGGGAACAATGGTATACAAAAAGACTAAATTGACAACCTTTTGATAAACAGTTTGATACTCTGAATTGGTATATTCCCGCATAAGTACCCACAGTGATGCTCCTACTTTATCTCACTACTTTCTCTTCCTCCTATCTCTCTTTATTTTCTTACTGTATACGCTTAATTATCTTCCCTCTTTCCTAATACCCATTTGTTAACCATAAGTTCATAATACTATTACTTGCTTTATTCTGAAAGTTATATGTTGGAACTATTTCTATGACTGTAATATTGCATAAGTTGTTTGAAGCTTGAACTTTTCAATGTCTCTATGGATGTAATTTTGAAAAATAACCAATAAAAATCTATTTTACAAAAAAAAAACCTACAGAAAATAAAAAGCTTTCCAATAAATTCTCTTTAGACTGCAATTTGATTCATTTATTGTCACCCAGAAGATCATATTATTTAAAAATAAAGTGATTGCAAAGAGCTGAAAAATGTGATTATTTTCTGTTATAGTTACATGATTTTTTTTAGTTTGATTGTGTGAAGTGTCTGAAAACATTCCACACATGCTTTTGTTTCCTGGATCCAGTGGGAATACTATTTACTTTTTCAATTTATTGTACCATAGTCAAATAATCAGCAGTGTAAAATTGTTGCTATAGACAAGCAACGGTACCTGGTTGCCAGCAGAGGCTGCTGTTTAGAGAATGGTGGCCTGCTATGCAATTAAAGTGTTACTAAACCCAGGACCCTGCATTCACTATATCTGGTCTCCCACAGTACACAGAACATGGAAATAAAATTATTTTAGTAAATATAAACTGCTAAATACCTTTTCTCTTCAGCGGTTAGAGCAGTCTTGTGACTTCTATCAGCGTCCAGCCAAGTACTTGTTAATAAAGGAGGAGTTTTCTGACTGACCTATGAGACTGCAAGACCCCTGACTCTCTGTCTGGACAGTGCTGATTGGCCCTGTGCTGATCACATGCATCCTCCCAATAAAAAAAAAATGTCTTTATTTCTAACTCTTCTTAGAAAGTTTTTCACCAATAGTTTGAGGGTGCTTTAAAAGTAGTTAGTGTTTTTTTTTTGGTGTATCTACAAATGTGGGTTTGATTAAAAGTGGGCATGGCCTGTAGGGTGTCCCCAGATTTCTTTTGGAAAATATTGTCACTTTGGTCACAGGTTCATAGTCCTATAGTTCCATAGACATTAAGTTGCTTGCTTTATTCTCCAGCCAGTCAAGACACAAACTGAACCACACTTTGCACCTACCAGGATGAGTCTTGCATATGTAACAATTTGTTCTTATACTCCCAATATGTTAAATACTCTAGAAACCCTAGGGTTATGTAGTTCAGATTCTAAAAGATACAAGTAGGCAGAGGCTTTTATAACTGCCTTAAATGTCTTGTCTTTTTTCAACTAAAATTAAAAATAAACATATTGTGCTGCAATACCTTCCAGGATTACCTTTATTTTATTCTGTAAATACCTTATTTTTAATCAAAACTTAAGATCAGCTGCTTAAAATAGAATGCAAAATGAGTGACCTGAAAAGCCATTGATGCAGGTCATTTTGCTCACAATTCTTTGAGAATACATCCCATGGTAGTTCTTATAATTTCCTTTCAAGACTTCTTTATAATGAGGTTACGGAATCTCTTGCTGAAATTCAGTGAATGAAGAACAATGGATGAAGTCACTTGCTTTATCCATACCATGTGATCAGACAAAGCTACATAGCTTTTGAGTTATGCAGGATTTATTTATCCAGTGAAGATCTCTGAAGGTTTCCTGTTTAAGAATAAAGGATTTAAGTAAGAAGTCACAACTTCTTTGATCTCTTAATTTTGTGAGGTCAATCTTAGGTTTGCATAGAACTTGAGAAACAGATTTTAGTTAATGCCATTCACGCAAAATATACACTCTTGCTAAGTTAACTTTTGTATGGCTTTTATTCGATTTATATTGATATAGTCAGGGCCACCATCAGGGCTGTTACTACTTTTGGTTGGAGCCTGATGTTTTAAAATCCATACAAATTTGATAGCTGTATTTCCTGAGGCCATACATGTGATTTAGCTCTGCCCCTACATCCACCCACAGGACCTGTTGTGAATGTAAACCCAATGTCATCTTTTCTAAACTACTGCCATAGGGGTTATCTATAAGGATTTACATGCCTCCTGAATGTATCTTTACCTGTCGAATGTCTCCCCTCTGTCTGTTATGAGAGCCAAAAAACTGCAGATTCTGTGGGTGGATCTGTTGTTTGGAGCTTAGTGGGTAGATTCGTGATGTCAGTAGACTCCCCGTAGACCTCTACACTCCCCTTGTCAATATGCATTTTCATCCGGTGAAAAGACAGGAAAGTAACCACATGGCTTCAGCATGCCAAATCATGCTGAGGTGTGGAACAGCCAATCCTTGCAGAGCTGCTGAAGAAAGGAGTGTGGGTGGGAATTAAAAAATAATGCATGTCTTAGACTAGTGCATGAGATATGTAAATCACCTGTCACTCACAGCAAGGGGGAGGATTTGACAAAGTTTTTCTCTGTTTGTCAAGATTTATCTCACTGATCAATAAAAGAGGATTGCTCAGAGCTGGGTTAACTCTGTGTGGCAAGACTGGGCTCAAATGATAGGAAATCTGATACTCTACATTATGACATTCTGGTTTACATCCACTTTAAATCTATAAAAGGAAAGCTAAAACAACCCCCCATTCTCCTTTTTGTCCTTGATGTTGTGATAAGGCCGATGTTGCGATAAACAATCAGCGCAGACCCCCCCTGTCAGGAGAGCTGCCGATTGGCTCTCCTCTACTCGCATCTGTCAGACGTGAGTGAGGAAAAGCCGATCACTGGCTCTTCCTGTTTACACTGTGATCAGCCGTGATTGAACACGGCTGATCACGTGGTAAAGAGCCTCCATTGGAGGCTCTTTACCGAGATTGGTGTAGTGGTGTGTCCGACTGGCACGGGCATGCGGCGGCTGTTATCCTGAAGGACGTCATATGAAGCCCAGTCAGGATAACTGAACCACCCCCCGGCTGTCATTCTGCTATATGCCGGGGGGGAAGTGGTTAAGGCACAGGCCAGCTCTGAGCTCTCTGGCTCATATATTTTTTTAGCATGCCAAAAAATAGAAAATGGAGGGGGCGTGGCCTGGCACCTGAGCAGCATGGTGGCTTAGATAGAGAGCTCCTCTATCCAGAGACCCAGATCAGCACTTCATCTGTGGGAGAACCTCGGCCCTTAGGCTCCATGATGACCGGGAGTAGCCAGTCGGCTACCTGGTCCCAGCAGGACTCCTTCACCCAGCTCAGCAAGAACATGTGGACTCACAGGCTGCGACTCAAGCCTTGGATCATAATACGGCAGCCTACGCCAACACCGTGGAATCACAGGCTATCCCGCACCCACCGAACGTCCACGCAGGTATGTCTGCCTTACACTCCTCTCCTCTCCTCTGCCTATCCAACTTGCAACAGGTGGCTCTGGACATAAAAAACACCTTGTTGGTGGCAATCTCTGACTTAAAAACAGACATCCAGAGGGTCCAGAGGTAGAGATAGTCAGCGTGGAACATATTCCAGAGGGTAGTATTGGGGGCATTAGTGATAGGTTGACCAAAGCACATAAACCAAAGGTAAGTATAGTAGCAAGTCCTAGTTGCAATCTCGGAACACCGAATAAGAGAATAATATGCGACTATTCTAAACAACATGGCATGTTCACCAATGCCAGGAGTCTGGTGGACAAGATGGGTGAACTAGAGATACTGTTGTATGAGGAGGATTTGGATTTTGTGGGAATTTCTGAGACCTGGTTCAAGCCCTCTTATGATTGGCTGGCAAACATTCAAGGGTATACCCATTATCGCAAGGATAGAGAGGGTAAAAAAATGCCTATAGAATAATGTACAAGTGAATTTGAGAGATGACATCACTAAGGGAGCTAGGGAGGAGGTGGAATCCTTATGGGTAGAGCTCCAAAGGGATGAAGCTAATGGGAAAATAATACTGGGAGGATTATTTGTAATAGGAGTTCTGCCTCCCCTTCCTCCCCCCTAATCTGAGGGAGGAAGGGGAGACAGATCTATCACAAACTGGATTAGCAGCAAGGATGGGAAGTGTTATCATAATGGGGGATTTTAATTATCCAGACATAGACTGGGTGGAGGTAACCACGCATTCATCTAAGGCTCACCAGTTCCTAAATGTCTTGCAGGACAATCTTATGGGTCAGATGGTAGATGCACCAACTAGAAATACAGCGTTACTGGATCTACTGATTACCAACAATACAGACCTGATCACGGATGTGGAAATACGGGGCAATTTAGGTAACAGCGATCACAGGTCAATTGGCTTCAGTATAAATCACACAAATAGGAAACATAAGGGGAATACAAAGACACTGAATTTCAAAAGAGCCATCTTCCCTAAACTATGAACCTTGCTAAAAGGCATAAATTGGGATAATATCTTAGGAACAAAGAACACGGAGGTGAGATGGTTTTGTTTTAAGAGCATATTAAATAAGGACATTAGCCAATGCATCCCATTGAGTAATAAATTTAAAAGAGCGAACAAAAGTCCTGGATGGCTAAACTCCAATGTAAGAATGCATATAAAAGAAAAGGAGAGGGCTTTCAAAAATACAAGGTTGAGGGATCATCGTCAGCATTCAGATTTAATAAAGAATGCAACAAGAAATGTAAGGGTGCAATAAGGACGGCTAAGATAGAACATGAAAAACACATAGCGGAGGAGAGCAAAAAAAATCCCAAGAAATTCTTTAAGTATGTAAACAGTAAAAAAGGAGGACAGACCATACTGGCCCCATAAAGAATGAGGAAGGACATCTGGTTACAAAGGATGGGGAGATGTCTCAGTCTTCACGAGGGAATCAGTAACCAAAACTGTAGTGTTTATCCTAATGACACATCACAGGAAGCACCTCCATGATTAACAGAGGACAGAATTAAAATTAGACTTGGGAAACTTAACATTAATGAATCCCCGGGACCAGATGGCTTGCAACCGTACTTAGGGAACTCAGTCAAGTAATTGCCAGACCATTGTTCCTAATTTTTACTGACAGTCTACTGACTGGAATAGTACCAGCTGATTGGAGAAAAGCCAATGAAGCACCAATATTTAAAAAGGGCCCAAAATACATCCCTGGGGATTACAGACCAGTTAGCCTAACATCAATAGTATGTAAACTCTTGGAGGAGATGATAAGGGACTATATACAAGATTTTAGTAATGAGAATGCTATCACTAGCAGTAATAAGCATGGATTCATGAAGAATCGTTCTTGCCAAACCAATCTATTAACCTTCTATGAGGAGGTGAGTTGCCATCTAGATAAAGGAAGGCCCGTAGACGTGGTGCATCTGGATTTTTTCCATTTTTCCATTGGCATGGACCATAGGGTGAGTACATGGATTGAAAACTGGCCACAAGGGTGAGTTCAGAGGGTGGTGATATATGGGGAGTACTCTGAATGGTCAGGGGTGGGTAGTGGGGTCCCCCAGGGTTCTGTGCTGGGACCAATCCTGTTTAATTTGTTCATAGACGACCTGGAGGATGGGGTAAACAGTTCAATCCCTGTATTTGCGGACAATATTAAGCTAAGCAGGGCAATAACTTCTCCACAGGATGTGAAAACCTTGCAAAAAGATCTGAACAATTTAATGGGGTGGGCAACTACATGGCAAATGAGGTTTAATGTAGAAAAATGTAAAAAAATGCATTTGGGTGGCAAAAATATGAATGCAATCTATACACTGGGGGGAGAACCTCTGGGGGAATCTAGGATGGAAAAGGACCAGGGGGTCCTAGTAGATGATAGGCTCAGCAATGGCATTAAAAAGGGGATTCATTTCAGAGATAAAACGATAATTCTCCTGCTCTTCAAGACTCTAGTCTGGCCGCACCTAGAGTATGCTGTCCAGTTCTGGGCACCAGTCCTCAGGAAGGATGTACTGGAAATGAAGAGAGTACAAAGAAGGGCAACAAAGCTAATAAAGGGTCTGTATGAGGAAAAGTTGCAAGCACTGAACTTATTCTCTCTGGAGAAGAGACGCTTGAGAGGGGATATGATTTCAATTTACAAATACCATACTGGTGACCCCAGAATAGGGATAAAACTTTTCTGTGGAAGGGAGTTTAACAAGACTTGTGGCCACTCATTAAAATTAGAAGAAAAGGGGTTTAACTTTAAACTAGAGGGTTCTTTACTGTAAGAGCGGCAAGGATGTGGAATTCCCTTCCACAGGCAGTGGTCTCAGCGGGGAGCATCGATAGTTTCAAGAAACTATTAGATAAGCACCTGAATGACCACAACATACAGGGATATACAATGTAATACTGACATATAATCACACACATAGGTTGGACTTGATGTGTCTTTTTTCAACCTCACCTACTATGTAACTATGTAGCATCAGAGCCGTCGCTTCCCTTTTGGAACATTTGGAGTCGGCCACCATGGCACATGGTGCTGCCATCCATCAGGTCCATAGGGCCACAAATGTACATGTACAGCACCTTATGGACATGCACAGGCACATGGAAGATTTGGACAACAGGGGTCGCAGATGGAATCTGTGTATCAGAGGGATACCAGAGTCAGTGGAGGGTCCCCAATTGCAAACCGTGGTGTGGGCCATCTTTAACACCCTGTTAGGCAGACCACCTGATGCCCCCGTCCAGATGGAAAGATGTCACAGAGCGCTTAGGCCAGGGATCCTCAAACTACGGCCCTCCAGCTGTTGCAGAACTACGCGTCCCATGAGGCATTGTAAAACTCTGACATTCACCTAGACTCTTAGCTAGGTTCACGCAAAAACACACCCTCGCTTCTACGGTCCATCATGTCGTAGATAGGTACGGGGTGACCCACTCTAAAAATTAGGACATTGCCTGCCAGTTCAATTCCTTTTATAGCAAACTTTATGACCTCAAATCAAATGAGCCTCGTCCAATAACAGCAAGCATGTGATCGGAGTTGATAAGAGACTTTCTTAGTAAATATAGTCCCGAGCGCTAGTGGCTGATGACTGGAAGGCTCTAGAAGCCCTGTTATCGATAGAGGAATGGCAGGAGGCCTTGAAAAGCATTAAGCCAGCCAAAATTCTGGGGCCCGATGGCTTCAGGGCCCAGTATTATAAAAGCTTTGCAGACCTCCTGGCTCCAGGTTTCCTTAAGGCCTTCAACACACTGTCTGATACCCCTTGCTCCTCCAGAAGCTTGTTAGAAGCATATATCTCGGTAATACCCAAGGAAAATAAGGACCCCACTAATGTAGCCAATTATAGACTGATCTCTATTGTGAATGTTGATGTCAAATTATTCTCTAAGATTCTTGCAACCCGATTGACCTACCATGTACCAACATCTGTGGGACTCGACCAAGTTGGCTTTGTCCCTGGCAGAGAAGCCAGAGATAATACCATTAAAGCTCTGAACTTACATCACTGGCTTACCTCTACCCAAGGAGAAGGGTTCTTCCTGGCAATGGATGTGGAAAAGGCATTCGACCGGGTGGCCTGGGACTACATGAACGCACCCTTAGAGGCACTAGGCTTGGGGAGCTGTATGAGGGCTTTTTTCGGGTCGCTATAAGCCAATCCCACAGCGAGAGTTTGGGTCAATGGTCACCTGTCAGAGGCCGTCTCCATCCATAACGGAACCAGAATGGGACGCCCTCTTTCACCGATACTATACATCCTCACCTTAGAATCTCTCCTGCGTTGCATCCTGGCAAATCCAAACATAAAAGGAATTGAAGTCCACCCAACAAGAATATAAGATCGCCGCCTTTGCAGATGATATCTTGCTCTTCCTTTCATCCCCATTGAAGTCCTTACCCACTTTACTACAGGTCCTAGAACAGTTTCAATGTATCTCAAACCTAAAAATGACTTGCACAAAATCTTTTGCACTGAATATTTCCCTACCCTCCAAGCTTGTACACTTATGTCAGAGGAATTTCCCCTTCCTCTGGAAAACTGAAGCCATCACATATTTGGGTATCCAACTACCCGGTAAACTTATAAAAATTGGGAAAACCCAAAGAATTTCTTCAATGAGGACAAGCCGGCGAAATACAAAATATTGTTTATTGATCATCCAAAATAACTAAATCAGACACACATATGTCAAGAAAAATTGAAAAACACCAACCTCCAACACATAATCTAAAATGAAACTAAATGTCTAGATGAAAGACAGGTGGCCACCATATCTGGATCACACACTCCAATACAGTCACACACATGCAGACACACACCGATCCTAGAATCGGATCTGGGAATGGGATCTTGAGAACATGAAATTTAAATGGATGAAAGATGGAAAAATAACTTCCTTATGAAAGATTTATATAGTAATATAATGCTTTTCCCAAGTGGTTCAGCAGGATACTAATAGTTAACAAAATGTTCAGTAAAAAGCTCCCATAGAGATGTGGACTTAATATTAATCATGTGTTGAGATCTCCCCGAGTTTTAACAGACTGTGGATGCTGTGCATAGGGGTCTGTTAGTTGGCAATCATGAGGGCACTGTGATTGTAAGTTGGAGACAGCAAATAAGTGTAATATGAGGTGACTTAGTACAGGTGGAAAATGGGATATACTGGTAATAGTTCCTTTACGAATGATAGGAATAAGATACAGCTCACCGTTTAGCTTCCTCTATGCGGATAGTCATAACCTCCACAATCTTGTCTCGATTTCAATCACCTCTTGTCATGCCGACCGCATTAGAAGCCTGATAGTGGATATCCAATAGGGATGGTTACACCCTTAGGTGGTTAGAAAAGTCAGTAGCCCCGGGTCCTGAGGCTTCAGCAGTTGCAAGTGTAATTCCAGAGTCACGGACTGGAGCAGCACCATAGAGGTTAATAAAGACAGCAGTTAGTGATGTATATCAGCTCGGGATAAGCTGGCGGGGGATCACAGTAAATGGTGGGGATCACCATGTCTTCACCACGGACACCGTGATAGTATAATGCTTACATGTTTCGCTTGACATCAAGCTTCTTCAGAGCATGCACAGTGGTTTAAAGTCCTTGTTTAAATAATTGGGTAAATTAGAAGTAATTAGTTCCCATTCAGGACATCCTCAACACACTGCAATCCAATCAAGGTATCGTTCACCCAAAGTGCAGACACGCTATAGCATACAGGGGCGATCAATGTTTGATATGCATATATATATATATATATATATATATATATATATATATATATATATATATATATATATAATATATATGTACTCACGTAAGTATGTACACGCACACATATAGATATATGTAGGTCCCAGTGTAAACATTAGTTCATGGGTATAAAAATGAATGAAAAAACAAGAAACAAAAGTAAAAACCATTTAGGGGAAAATACCTGAATATATAGAGAGATATTTAGTAACGGTAGACATTTAATTACAGCAGTCGTCTTAAGTCATAAATCTGGGGTATTTATGGCCACCTCTCATATAAACATGGTCCACCCTAGCTCCAGGTATATGTTCATCATGCCCATTTCAGTCATCAGAGAATCTAGGGTAGTCGTGGCCACCACTCATATACAGAAAAATCACGGCTTGTTGATCTTATACATAATCCATCTAGTTCCCCCCGGGGGGTAAGGTAGGAAGGGAAGAAAGGGAAAGGGGGGTGTGGTGTTTGGGGGAAAGGAAGGGGAGTGGGGAATGGGGGGGAGCTGTGGGGGGAGGATGAGAAGGGGACGAGGGAAAGAGGGGAAGGGGAAGTTATGTGGAACCTATGCTGGACATTATATCCGGATTATTGCTCTAGGAAAACAGATAAATTGCATTCATTATTCAAGCCGCGGGGTTGCATGCTGTTTAAGGTAAAGATCCACATTTTTTCTTTTTGGAGTAATATTTTATCTAAATCTCCTCTTCGAAGTGGGAGGTTGAGTCTGTATATGTCTTTGCATTTTAGACCCCTTGGATCACCTCCATGTATTTTCAAGAAATGCAGGGATAGGGGCGATCGTCATCTTTGTTAACAATACTCTGTACATGTTCGCCAATCCTGATTTTCAGTTGCCTTTTTGTCTTACCCACGTAGATCAATCCACATGGACAGGTAAGTATGTAAATAACGCGTGTTGTTAGACAGTTTATAAAACTATTGATTTTAAAGTGTTTAGTGCTATCAGAACTTGCGAATGTGTCAGTTTTTTCCACATACTTGCAGATATGACATCTGCCGCAGGGATACATGCCCTTGAGTGGGGGGAGGCTAGTGAGCCAATCTCGCCTCTCAGGTCTGCGGTATTCCGAGTGGACTAAACAGTCCCTAAGGTTGGTAGCTCTCCTTGCCGTGAGTAAGGGCCGATCTCCAACAATGTCACCAAGGATAGGGGCCTCTGCCAGTATGTGCCAGTGACGGCTAAGTACTCTTCTAGTCTGTTCCCATTGCGCCCCTAATCGGGGTACAGCTGTAGTTGTCTGATTGTTTTTCCTTTTTAATGTCAGCAAGTAGGGACGATCTGTCAGTTTGTAAAGCCCTTTTCTTTGCCTTTCTGATACATGTATGGAAATAACCGCGATCACGGAATCTCCCATACAGTTCATGTGCCTCACTTCTGAATCTCGATTCCTCCGTGTAGTTTCTCCTTGATCAGAGAAACTGCCCAACCGGAATTGACTGAATCAGTGACCTGGGGTGGTGGCTGGAGGCCAGCAAGAGAGTGTTAGCTGCCGTCTCTTTCCTGTATGTTTTTGTAGATAGTCTACCATCATTAACCTGTATCGTGAGGTCCAAGAAGGGCAAAATAGCCGAATCATAAGAATAAGTGAGTCTGATGTTCCTGTCGTTGTCATTGAGCTCCTCCATGAAGGAAGTCAATTCTAGGGGTGTGCCCCCCCATACCATGATCACGTCATCAATGTACCACAGCCACAGGAGACAGTGGCTGAGGTACAGTGACGAGGGATATACACACTCCATCTCCCACAATCCCAGATGCAAACATGCATAGGCGGGAGCCCATGGGGCCCCCATCAAGGTGCCCCTGGTTTGTCGATAATTTTTTCCAAGGAATTGGAAACGGTTGTGTTCCAACATAAATTGCAATAAATCTATAATAAATTAATTCTGTGTAGCCAGCAGGGGGAACTTATTATCCAGAAAGTGATGTACTGCCTTCAAACCCCAACTGTGTGGAATCGATGTATACAGAGATTCAACTTCGATTCCAACCAGGATGGCTTCGGGTGGCACTGAGACTTTGTCTAATATTTGGAGTATGTCACGGGTGTCCTGAACAAATGAAGGAAGCTCACATACCAGGTCTTTGATAAGGGCATTGACAAATCTTCCAATCCTCTCTAATGGACTCTTGATGGCCGAGACAATCGGCTTCCCCGGGGGTTTGGTGATTGACTTATGGAGCTTCGGTATCATGTAAAAGGTAGGGATATTAAATTCATGAACGCTAAGGTATTTACATTCTTTAGACGTAATGAGATGTTCTTCTAGGGCCATATTCAGTTTGAAATTAAGAGAGGCCACAATTTTAGAAAAGGGATTTGTAGAAAGCTTTTGATATGTGGTTTCATCTTGGAGGAGACGCATGGTGGCCTCCCTTAATTTCAAACTGAATATGGGCTTGATATCTGTTTTCCTAGAGCAATAATCCGGATATAATGTCCAGCATAGGTTCCACATAACTTCCCCTTCCCCTCTTTCCCTCGTCCCCTTCTCCTTCTCCCCCCTCCCCTCCCCTCCCCCCCGTTCCCCACCCCCCTTCCTTTCCCCCAAACACCCCACCCCCCTTCCCTTTCTTCCCTTCCTACCTTACCCCCCTAGGGGAACTAGATGGATTATGTATAAGATCAACAAGCCGTGATTTTTCTGTATATGAGTGGTGGCCACGACTACCCTAGATTCTCTAATGACTGAAATGGGCATGATGAACATACACCTGGGGCTAGGGTGGACCATGTTTATATGAGAGGTGGCCATAAATACTCCAGATTTATGACTTAAGACGACTGCTGTAATTAAATGTCTACCGTTACTAAATCTCTCTCTATATATTCAGGTATTTTCCCCTAAATGGTTTTTACTTTTGTTTCTTGTTTTTTCATTCATTTTTATACCCATGAACTAATGTTTACACTGGTACATATATCTATATGTGTGCGTGTACATACTTATGTGAGTACATATATATATATATGCATATCAAACATTGATCGCCCCTGTATGCTATAGTGTGTCTGCACTTTGGGTGAATGATACCTTGATTGGATTGCAGTATGTTAAGGACGTCCTGAATGGGAACTAATTACTTTTAATTTACCCAATTATTTAAACAAGGACTTTAAACCACTGCGCATGCTCTGAAGAAGCTTGATGTCATGCGAAACATGTAAGCATTATACTATCACGGTGTCCGTGGTGAAGACATGGTGATTCCCACCATTTACTGTGATCCCTCTCCAGCTTATCCCGAGCCGATATAAATCACTAACTGCTGTCTTTATTAACATCTATGGTGCTGCTCCGGTCCATGACTCTGGATATACACCTGCAACTGCTGAAGCCGCAGGACCCGGGACTACTAACTTTTCTAACCACCTAAGGGTGTAACCATCCCTATTGGATATCCACTACCAGGCTTCTAATGCGGTCGGCATGACAAGAGGTGATTGAAATCGAGACAAGATTGTGGAGGTTATGACTATCCGCATAGAGGAGGCTAAACGGTGAGCTGTATCTTATTCCTATCATTCGTAAAGGAACTATTACCAGTATATCCCGTTTTCCACCTGTACTAAGTCACCTCATATTACACCTATTCGCTGTCTCCAACTTACAATCACAGTGCCCTCATGATTGCCAACTAACGGACCCCTATGCACAGCATTCACAGCCTGTTAAAACTCGGGGAGATCTCAACACATGATTAATATTACGTCCACATCTCTATGGGAGCTTTTTACTGAACATTTCGTTAACTATTAGTATCCCGCTGAACCACTTGGGAAAAGCATTATGTTACTATATAAATCTTTCATAAGGAAGTTATTTTTCCATCTTTCATCCATTTAAATTTCATGTTCTCAAGATCCCATTCCCAGATCCGATTCTAGGATCGGTGTGTGTCTGCATGTGTGTGTGACTGTATTGGAGTGTGTGATCCAGATATGGTGGCTACCTGTCTTTCATCTAGATGTTTAGTTTCATTTTAGATTATGTGTTGGAGGTTGGTGTTTTTCAATTTTTCTTAACATATGTGTCTGATTTAGTTATTTTGGATGATCAATAAACAATATTTTGTATTTCACCGGCCTGTCCTCATTGAAGAAATTCTTTGGGTTTTCCCAATTTTTATATGCTGACTAATTAATTTCAGAGGACAACCACCCCTAGAGGTTTCTTTAAATTGTTCATTATACACCTCAGGCTGACGGTGAAAGCAGATCTCTGTATCGGGTAAGGCTAATTGTTGGCCGAAATTCCTTAACCCCATCAGATCCATCCTAGATTGGATGAGCCCCAGGTCCTCTCTCCGTTTCTTTCTACCCGGTAAACTTGCAGATCTATATGCAAAGAACTCTTTGCCAGAACATAAAACTTTACAACAGGACTTGAAAAGGTGCAATGTTCCCACTGTGTCCTGGTTTGGACGGGTCTCAATTCTAAAAATGACGGTGCTCTCTCGCCTATTGTACAAATTGCAGACTTGATTCGCCTGCCACTTTCTTTTTTCGCAGAATATAAGAGGATGTGTAGGGGTTTTCTTTGGGGAACCAAGGCGGCACGGATTGGATGGGCTAAGCTGGTGCTGCCAAAATCTGGGGCAGCATAGGCCTTCCTGACCTTCAGCGATATTATTGGGCAGTCCATTTAACCTGAGCGGTGGATTAGAAAATACATGCCAGATGCAAGGGGTGGGTTCTACTTGAGCAATTGATTTCGGGAATGGACCTACACCTAACTCCCTAGCTTCCCATGAAACACACACCTCCCAACATACAGTCGCACCCCCCTTATGGGAGCGACACTCCACGCCTGTGAAAGGGCCTGTAATGTTCATGCGCTCTCAGCCAAGGAGTGCGCAATCACCCCTATCAAGCAACTCAGACTTTCTCCCAGGTATGAATAGGGCTTTCTTATCGGCTGAATGGCCATATGCAGAAATGCATTGTTTTGATACAAGACTAAGACTACTAAGTAGTTTGACAGCCCACTAATATCCTGTAAGAAAAAATCTAAAGGCACGGTGCGCATATATAACGTATGTCGATGGAGAGGGTAGCTTGTGGTTACCCCACCCCCTCTCCTCACCTTCAGATCTAAGTATACCTCTCCCCCCCTTCTTCCCCCTTGTTCTTACCCTTTAACTTCTCCTTTCTTTTCCAACCTCCTGACAAAGTCCCAGCATTAGAAGACTGTAGAACAGGGGGCTTACTTAGTCGTTTGCTCCCTCTCCCACGAAACATGCAGAGAGCTAATTAGGAACAAATGTAGCGGCTCTGAACTTTCAGCAGCCCCGGCAGGTATATAACTCCCTGAGGTATTTCACACTAGTCTGGCATTGCACTGCTGTTAGAGGAACTCATTGAACATTTCTGGGCCAGGAAATGTTATTGAAATGTATCCAAGGAGCCCTTGCAGGCTATTTTGCTCAAATGTGCTGATGTTCTATGTTATACTCCAAGCCAGGCTCCTCTATATTTGAATATTTGAAAATTAGAATTTCTGTACTGTTTGATAAAATCTTTAATAAAAAAAAAAATAGAACATTTTACCTGAATAAATTTAAAAAAAAAGGAAAGATCATAAAAAGTTCATAACTTGCAAATATTAAAACATATCAGCAAAATTTTTATCCCAAAGATTAACACATTTTTTATTTAATTCCATTAAAACATTATGAGTTTTGGGCAAACATTATCAAACAGACCCCATAGATTAATTCAAATATTTCTTCTATTACAGTATGTAAAATATTGCATTTTGTGGAATCATGTTCGGAATTATTGATTATGATAAACTAAGTAGCAGAGAACAAAGTACATAATTTAAAAGAATATAGTTTGGAGACTTTTTGATAAAAAAATATTACCGTACTGTATCTCAAATTGTGGAATATTGCATCTACTGTATATAGCATCTGTTTTAATCGTTTTTTTCTATGAGTATGGGAAGTTATGTTATTTTTTTATTATTTGTTTATAGGATAACGTCTGTGGAAGTAAAATTATGTAACTAAAATACACTAATGTATCAACTGCAAAAACAAAAGCTATCAGACACATTTCACACAATGTTTCATATTTGCAGGTTAACTGTGTTTAATTTAGTGATATCCAGATTTCTAGGTAAAGAAAAATATTTTTCCTCTTGAATACTAGACAGATACACAAAAGCATGTTTAATGACAGACAGGTGGTCTGACAGTGTGTGATTGGAGTCAGACGGGTACTGCCCACAAAAGAGAGTATTCTCCGATCAGTCTTTGCTCCTGTGTGATGCAAGAGCAGCTTGAAGCAGGATGTGTAAGGAATATGTGTTTAGGTCTGTCTGGCCTACACAGACAGGCCCCCAACTCAGACTGATGTCTGAGAAAGGTTGATACTGGGGCAACTCTGTTCTAAGGACGAATAGACAGAGCTGTGCTATAAAATAGCCAGGAGGTCAAAATACATTTGTGTTCATTGTTATGTGGGCAAAACACTGTTATGCTGGCATTTGGATGAATAAAAGTGGGCAAAAAGCCCTACAAAAGCAAAATACAGCTAAAGCGACTCAGTGCCAAATTGTAAAAAGTGCTCTGTTCAGGAAGAGGGTAAAATCTTCCGGGGCTGAAGTGGTTAATGTACGTAGCATTTGTCTTAAATGCTGCCTGCTTATATGTGGCTTCTGATTGGTTGCTTTCAGCTTGTGCCCTAAGACATCTCCTTTGATCTGATACACTTATGTTTCTTGTACATGTGTGCTTTCTCTTGTATGCTTGTGCATAGGTTATGATTATATGACTGTTTAGTGTAGATCTCTGAGAGCAAGATCATAGTTATTTACATTAAATAACTTTAAACAAAATTTGTTTCATGCCTCTCGGTATTCCTGAGTGTTGCTCGGGGTGAATTTTCATTACCAAAAGCGGTAACCCCGAGCGACACTCGAGACTGCATCGCAGGATCCAGGCAAAGTTACTTACCTTGTCCCCAGGATCCTGTGATGTCTCCCTATACTGTGTGCGAGCTGTGTCCTCCGCTCGATTCATCAAGTTGCGGCGTGCCGGGATGGAGCCCGGCACCCAATTCAAAAAGTGAAAAACACAAAACACATACAGTACACTGTAATCTTACAGATCAATTCATTTCACCTCCCTTTTGGCCCTAATGCGTTGTCCAGTGCCCTGCATGCAGTTTTATATTTTAAATACTATTCTTTCTGCCTGTAAACTTGAGAATGTCTATAGCAACCAAAAAGTGTCCCTTTACGTCAAAAGCGGTTTTATACCAGCTAGAAAACAGTGATAATAAATTAGAATCACTTGCAGAATTGAGTGATAGTGATTTGTGGGGATATTAGTTATCAAACACTGAAAGTATTGCCAGCGACAATTCTGCAACTGAGCAAATTTCATTGTTTTTGAATTGATTACATTATTGAATAATTTTTATTATTATTATATTATTATTTGTTATAATTATTTATAGTAATTTATTATATTATAATTTATGATTTTGTTTGTCAAACGTTATCATACCCAGGATGTCTACTAGACTCTTGTTTGGACAGATTTAAATGTGTTATTACTAAGAATTACAGGCCTAATCATACCGCCAGGGAGGTTAAACTATACCTGTACGTCTTTCATGCTGCTACTTGATAAGAGATGTAAATATTTTAAGGGTCAATGATACTTTTTTTTTCTTTTAAAACTGCTTTTTTTTCTCTACATGCAAGTCTATGGGGATGCAAATAGAGCTGATGCAGGTCAAACAAAAGCCACATTTTTACAGAAGTGGGTCAAATGCAGAGTCAAATGAAAGCACAATTATCTCAAAAGTGGTCAAATGCAGGTGAAATGAAAGCACAATTATTTCAGGAGTGGGTCAAATGCAGGTCAAATGAAAGCATAATTATCCCAGAAGCATCCCAAACGAATGTCTTATGGCCCGTACACATGATACAAAAATCAGATAAAAAATCCCACTTTCGAAACAATCATACGATAATCTGATCATTAGTACACAGCTTTCGATAGCTGATAACGACACTTCATCTGATATTATCCGATGGCGCAAACACAAAAAATTTTCTCGGCAGACAACACATTGTATGATAATCTTATGATTAGTATGATGTTCATCAAGAAAAATCTTAGTGCACTAGACGGCGCATGAGCGAAAGCGAAAGAACGGCCTGGAAGAAAAACCCAGGATATGAAAATGTATAAACAGAATAATGTCACTTTCTAGGAGAAAGCCATTATGTTTGGTGTTCTTTGAGATTCAATCCCATTGTTTGACAATAAAATTATTTGACATGTAAATTTTTTAAATAAATTAAATACAATTAAATAAATAGTGTTATTTTTCATATTTGCACTGCCACCATCTAAAAAGCAATGGTGGCAGAGTGATTCTGCACTCAGATGTCATGGCATTGTATTCTATTCTTGGTGTAATGCTGTGCATCAACAAATATTGCTCCAAAAGGGGCCAGGCCCCTCCTCCTCCTTTGCAAAAACAGCAATGACCAACAGGTCGGGTGGCTGGCGCCAGACAGAAATACATGTAACTGGCAGTGGCACACTGTGCTGCTACTACCAGTGGCATCACTAGGTTTGATATCACTTGGTGCAGTAAAACCTGGAGTCACCCTCCCAAAATGTACATTACACATCCCCCCACACACCTCTGGACCCCTTTGCATTACATAGCCCGTACCCCCCAAAGCTCTTCCCCTTTATACCTTATTCAGGCCTGCAGAGCGGAAGACACAGGAGAGTGGAGAAGGGAGCAGGAGGCAGAATGGGATGGAGAAACAGCAGCACTGAATAGACAGTGGGAGCTGCTGGAATTAACCTTTCACGTTAACCAGCAGGTGATTGGTTGCTAGGTGGTCTTTTCTGTTTCTCTCTCCCATTCTGCCTCCTGCTCCCTTCTCCACTCTTCTGTGTTAGTGAGTGGCGGAGGCAATCTGGGGGTCAGCCCTGGGTGTCAAACCTTTGGCGGGTGTCACCTGGGTGAGGCCCACTCCCCCATAGCGATGCCACTGGCTACTGCCAGGTGCCAGCCCAGACATGTGTATTTAAGTGCAGAAATAGACAACTGTAATAATCAAATACATTGTTTATTAATAAAATAGTCCAAAATAAAATTAACCTATTTTGGTTAAAAATAAAGATCTAAACCAAAATAGTTCACTGAACAACAATTTCCAAAAATGTGCAGTAATATACAAATGTGCATTGTAATAGCTAAGATTTAAAAAATTAACTAGCAAATACAATCAAAAAGTGCAACATGATGCATTAACCAAAATCTTTACAGTTGAGTGTAATTAAACTCCTGTGACCAAGTTGAATGTTGCCTTTCCATTGGATGGTAGGGCCAACTTGTTGTCTGCTAATGGGAGAGCATGGGATGGGATGGCATGGGATGAGAATGCTGGTGTAATGGTTGTGGTGGTGGTATTGTTGGTGGTGTTGCAACTTGTTAGATTTGTCAGAAAAATGTGTGCTTGGTGACAATTGCCCACTGACCCCTTTATGCAAGACTTGTAGGCGTAAACATTCAGCCAAATTGCGTTGCTCATCAGACATTTTCTAAATTTGTTAGCTGTAACAATTCAAAATCCATCATAATCATCAGGCTTTCATTCGAGAGCTGAAGTTGCCTTTGTTAACCTCCTTAGCAGTATTCCCAAGTGTGGCTCGAGGTGAGTTTTCAGTTCCAAAAGCGGTAACCCCGAGCCACACTCGGGATCGCATCTCAGGATCCAGGCAAAGTTACTTACCTTGTCCCCAGGATCCTGGGATGTCTCCCTGCTCAGTGTGCGAGCCGTCCTCCGCCGGATCTATCACAGTGCCGAGCTCCGTTCCCTGCGAGCGTTGCAACACACGGGGACGGAGCACGTCGCCAAATTCAAAAAGTAAAAAAATACATTAAATATACAATACACTGTAATCTTACATATGACATTACTGTATCAAATTTGGCTTGTTGGAACTTGTAAAATGTTTGTTTTGCCCAAAGGAAGGACTTGATTATGCCTGACAGTAGCGAGGTTACTGCCCGCAGTCGAACCACCGTGGGAGAGCAAACCAAAGAGCACTTAGCAGATAGCAGTTTTGTTAGTAAAGAGGATTTTAAAAGGGCTGCATCCTTTTTTCTACGTGAGCTTATAGAGATACATTGCCCCCTGAAGAACACCTTGTGGGCCTCCCATAAGGTGGATGGACTGGTCACAGACCCTGTATTAAGCTGGAAGTATTCAGTTAGAGCAAGGGAAAGAGTATCCTTAGTTTCAGGGTGTTTTAGCAAATATTCATTGAGTCTCCAGTGGCATTTCCTGAGGAATGCAACAGAGAGGCAAAGATCCACGGTTAAGGGAGCGTGATCCAACCAGGTAATGAGGCCGAGATCAGATGACACTGTATGAGGCAGAAGAGGGGCCATCATGAAAAAATAATCTAGACTGTAGAACATCTTATGAGGGGGAGTAAAACGAGTACTGTTTGCTAGTAGGATGTTTAATCCACACATGGTGGGTTTGAATCAGTTTACGAAAGGAGGTGGCCAAAGATTGCATTGTAAGGGGCAATTTAGTTAGAAATAAGGATCTCCTGTCTCAGGCTGGAGAAATGACAGCATTAAAATCTCCACCTACCACCGTAAAAGGCTGAGAAAAGCATTGTAATTGCCTCAGTCAGAAATTTGATCTGACCTGAGTTGTGCATACACATTCATAAGTGTTATAGGTTTGGACATGTAGATGCCTTGCAATATTATATAATGACCATGGGGGTCTAGATAGGTGGACTTGATCTGGAGAGCACAAGAGCGTCTAATCAATACTGCAATGCCAGCCTTTCCAGATGAGTCAGATGCCATAAAAGACACTGGGAACTATTTGGAAGCAAATTTCAGGGAACCCCCAGCACAGAAGTGAGTCTCCTGAACCAAGATCACATCCGCGCCAGAGGCCCTGAACTCCTTTAGAGCCAACTATCATTCCCTGATGGAGTTTAGACCCTTCACATTATATGACAAAAACTTCAGAGCCATATTAAAGCTGTGAAGATTTGCCTGTGTACATTTTGTGTAGTAGGTGATAACACAACGGTATTAGTATAGGTATATAGCCTTATAACAGATAGTAATCTATTGTGTAACAGAGAAAAAAAAAATAACAACATTAATAAAAAAGAAAAGGATAAACAAAACAAAAAAAATCCAAAAAAAGACCAAAAGGAATTTTGCTGTATAATAACAAGAAGGCTGACTTGGCCCGAAAAACATAAAAATTACAAACAACAAGAGTAGGCCTGAGAGGCAACAGCTCTCAGGAATCCTTGGCCACAGCCAAAGGACATGTGGGGGAGCAAAGCAGTCTCCAACAAGGGGAAAAACAGTGTCCCACCGTGATGCTCCATCGCTAACATTATCAAACAGAGAACTCCTTAAAACCTTGTAGAGAGCATCAAGTAGAAAAAACAAAAACAGTTCAAAGCACCTCCATAGATAAAGAGGGAAGGTGGATCAGTCCTCTATATCTAGTAATGAGGTGAATGAAAATAGATCAAACCCGTGTATGGGAGCGTAATGGTGAGCAGTGATCCCAAGTGAAGAATCAAAAAGGATGGCTCACAGTTGATCATGTAGGTAACCTGGTTCGTTTAGAGCGTTGAGGTGTCAAGTTAGCACTCGATCCTCTTCTCTGCACTGATGTCCAGATCTTAGAGAGAGCCAGCAGGAGGCGTGGGGTGACAGGTGACGGCTGCAGGCAATGGTGAGAGGCCTAGGTGTTTAAGGATGGCATCCTCTTCTTGCAGGTCTTGAAGGGTATGCTGGGCGCCATCTTTCATAACACTGAGGGGAAAAAGAGAAGCCCCAATAAAAGGGGATCTTGTGTAGTTGAAGGTGAGAAATGATGGGCCATAGTGAGCAGCATTTGGCTAGGGGGGATTGGGGAAAGGTCACTGAATATTTGTATTTTGTCTCCTTTATAATCGATGTGAGAACAATTGCGTGTAGCCAAAGTGAGTGCCCCTTTGCTTTCAAAATAGTAGAACCACACCACTATATCACCCGGTCTAGCCCCTGCAGAGGGTTTGCGGGCCAGAGACCTATGAGCCCGGTCAAGGCACCAGTCTATGTCCACAATGTCAGGTGCCAGGTAGTTAAATAAGCCCAGAAGGTAGGGTCTGATGTTATTGTCAGCCACCTGTTCTGGGACACCACGGATCCCGAGGTTCTGGCGTCTCTCTCTGTTTTCCAGGTCTTCTTGCTGGAGTTGTAGCTGAGATACAGAGTTTTTAAAGTGGTTGTAAAGGCTCATTTTTAAATAACAAACATGTCATACTTACCTCCACTGTGCAACTTGTTTTGCACAGAGTGGCCCCAATCCTCATCTTCTGGGGTCCTCGCCGCTCCTCCTCACTTCAGATAACCACCTAGGAGAAGCGATCTCCCGGGGTTACCTTGTGGGCACGTTCCCGAGTACAGCATTCAGTGTCCATAGACACGTATGCTGGACTCGGCCCCACCCCTGGAGCACCCATCATTGAATTTGATTGAAAGCAGTGGGAGCCAATCGCTGCTATCAATCTATCCAATCAAGAGCCGGGACCCCGTGCAGAGAGGGACAGCACATCTCCGGCGTGGGAATTATGGGGCTTAGGTAAGTAAAATGGGGTGCTGGGGGGCCGGTGACTGCCAGAAGTTTTTTCACCTTAATGCATAGAATGCATTAAGGTGAAAAAACATGAGGGTTTACAACCCCTTTAAGGAAAGCATATTCCTCTTCTAAAGCTTGCACATAAAGTCTCATCAGCTCACGCTCGCCAAGCTGATCTATCTCCCCTCTAAGTTCTCTGGAAATTTTCCCCATCTCATGGGCTATTCCCCTGGTAAGCTGCTGTGCCAGAGCCTGGAGTTTGAGATCCAGCATCTCAGGGGTTAATACCGACTGAAGAGATGAAGATTATTGCGGGGGGAGAGCCTGCTGGGTATTGTCATCTTCCATCAGAGTGCTGACATATTCCTCCGGGTCTCCCTGAGAAATCAAGACCGGGGATTGAGGCCTGGTCAAGTAACGATCCATGGTGGAGGAAGGCTGCGGCGCTTGTGGGGTCCGATAGTAAGATCACTGGTCCTTGATTTTTCCTATGGAGACCTAGGAGGTCTACTAAGGGGTTATAATAGCTTACCCCTGAGACGATTGTGTGGGAATTACGGGGCTTAGGTAAGTAAAATGGGGTGCTGGGGGGCCGTGACTGCCAGAAGTTTTTTCACCTTAATGCATAGAATGCATTAAGGTAAAAAAACATGAGGGTTTACAAGCCCTTTAAGGAAAGCATATTCCTCTTCTAAAGCTTGCACATAAAGTCTCATCAGCTCACGCTCGCCAAGCTGATCTATCTCCCCTCTAAGTTCTCTGGAAATTTTCCCCATCTCATGGGCTATGCCCCTGGTAAGCTGCTGTGCCAGAGCCTGGAGTTTGAGATCCAGCATCTCAGGGGTTAATACTGACTGAAGAGATGAAGATTATTGCGGGGGGAGAGCCTGCTGGGTATTGTCATCTTCCATCAGAGTGCTGACATATTCCTCCGGGTCTCCCTGAGAAATCAAGACCGGGGATTGAGGCCTGGTCAAGTAACGATCCATGGTGGAGGAAGGCTGCGGCGCTTGTGGGGTCCGATAGTAAGATCACTGGTCCTTGATTTTTCCTATGGAGACCTAGGAGGTCTACTAAGGGGTTATAATAGCTTACCCCTGAGACGATTGTGTGGGAATTACGGGGCTTAGGTAAGTAAAATGGGGTGCTGGGGGGCCGTGACTGCCAGAAGTTTTTTCACCTTAATGCATAGAATGCATTAAGGTAAAAAAACATGAGGGTTTACAAGCCCTTTAAGGAAAGCATATTCCTCTTCTAAAGCTTGCACATAAAGTCTCATCAGCTCACGCTCGCCAAGCTGATCTATCTCCCCTCTAAGTTCTCTGGAAATTTTCCCCATCTCATGGGCTATGCCCCTGGTAAGCTGCTGTGCCAGAGCCTGGAGTTTGAGATCCAGCATCTCAGGGGTTAATACCGACTGAAGAGATGAAGATTATTGCGGGGGGAGAGCCTGCTGGGTATTGTCATCTTCCATCAGAGTGCTGACATATTCCTCCGGGTCTCCCTGAGAAATCAAGACTGGGGATTGAGGCCTGGTCAAGTAACGATCCGTGGTGGAGGAAGGCTGCGGCGCTTGTGGGGTCTGATAGTAAGATCGCTGGTCCTTGATTTTTCCCATGGAGACCTAGGAGGTCTAAGGGGTTATAATAGCTTACCCCTGAGGTGATTGTGTGCCAATGAAGCTGCACAGGGGCTGCGGAGCATGGAGCGGGAGCGGAGCTCACAGATCACGCATCTGCCATCTTGAGGAGCCATGCATGCACACCGCTTGGGTTTAATGTAACTACTGCACAACCCAGACACTGCTTAAAGTGCATAAAATAACAGAAACATTTCACATTTCAGACCCCTATGAAAAATAAATGTCATTAAATTAATGCAAACGTATCAAACAACCCTGGATTTACCTGAGATGGGGGAATGTCCTGAGAGATTTCCAGATCAAGGTCAATGTCAGATGATGGGGAATCTGCTAAAGCTAGAGAAGGGTTTGCAAGGGTACAAAGTGAAGCTATGGCATCTACTTGCTCTGTCCAGAAGCAAAGACTTTCGTAGTACCACAGCCATGGAATATAGACATCTTAAAGTGGAGGTCCACCCTGAAAAAAAAATTGCACAAAAATATACCTAAAAAAATGGAGGAAAAAAACAAAACATTTTTTTCACTTACGTGAAATGGCTGTTGCTAGGCGGCCTTCCTAATCTGCCTCTTCCTACACCATGGTGATCTTCAGTCTTCTGCTCCCCGCGTTGTCTTCTGGGGAATGGGGTGTGGTGTGTTATGGGAACTGTGTGTGTCCCACAACACATCGCGTCCCATTCACAAAGCGCTGTGCTGCTCGCTCACGCGTGCACAGTAGGAAACTGGCAGTGAAGCCACAAGGCTCCACTGCCTCTTTCCCTTACTTAGGATGGCGGTGCTGGGACCCGAGAGCTGAGGAACGGGTCGGCCTCAGGCGGCCGACATCGCGGGCGCGCAGGACAGGTAAGTCTACTTATTTAAAGTCAGCAGCTACAGTGTTTGTAGCTGCTGACTTTAAAAAAAAAAATTTAGCTGGCCGGAATCCCACTTTAAGCTCCTGCTCCCGATTTCTGTGATGCCCTTACTTTATTTAGCTCCTTTTTAAAAACAGTTCTCAGATTTGAAATGATGTTCTGCACATACTGCACTGTTGGATCAGGGCAAACAGTGTTCTACTAGCTTGCTGAGGGCCTCATGTTTCTTGTTGCAGTCTAAGTAGTCTTTGGATTTGACTTTCCAAAGGCAAGGAGTTGAGGGTTGGTGAACTTGTCAGTCATGCTTCCTCCAAAAAAAAAAAATTGTAATGGTCAGGCATTAAGCACATAGCACATTAAGCACATAACATATCACAATAATGTCCTGTACACACGATCGGACATTCCGACAACAAAATCTCCAACGGATGTTGGCTCAAACTTGTCTTGCATACACAAATCTCGTTGGAAATTCCGAACGTCCAGAACAACGTACAACACGTACGACGGCACTAGAAAATGGAAGTTCAATAGCCTATGTGCCACCCTTTGGGCTCCTTCTGCTAATCTCGTGCTAGTAGAAGTTTGGTGAGAGATGATTTGCGCTTTTCAGACTCGTGCTTTTCCGATCATTACTGCTCTTCAGTTTGTGCTTCTCAGGCTTTCTGTTTTTCAGTGCGTTCTGTTAATTCGTTCTGACCAGCCGACCGTTTTGAAGCCATGTTGTGGGTACGTACTCGTTGTAGAGTTTGTGCTGTGCAGGAGCTTGTTGTTGGGGTTCTTAGTATTTTGACCCAAGCCCAGTCCATGAACAGGGCAAGTAGGAGTTCATGGACCAAGAATTGGTTTCTCCAGCATGACCAATTCTTGCACATGCCTTTGTTGCGGGAGATCCAGGAGAATAATCCTGATGATCTCAGGAATTATCTCCGGATGATGGAGCCCATTTTTCACCGTCTGTTGGCTTTGCTGTCCCCTTATATTATGAAGCAGGACACCTGCATGCGGCAATCCATCACTCCCGAACAGAGGCTAGTCACCACGTTGCAGTACTTGGCAACAGGGAGAAGTCTGCAGGACATCAAGTTCTCGACAGGCATCTCCCCCCAGGCTCTGGGGACCATTATTCCAGAGACCTGTTCTGTCATCTTTCAGGTCCTGCAGAAGGACTATGTTAAGGTACGATTTCTCCTTTAACATCACATTCTATGTATTTAATGTTTGCTAATGTATTGTATTTCTTTCATCATTCCCTAATTACCATAATTGTAATATGCTGTGAATGTCCCCTTTGTCCTCATGCATGCTTGAATTTTTTAAACTTCCTTTTTTGTCCTTCATGCATATTTGCCTTCACTAACCTCCCCAGCATGCTATTCTTGGCCCATACACACCTAGCCTAGTCACTTAACAATGGATTTTGTCAGCTCCATTGTAGTGCTTTACCCTAAACACCCCCTAAAATGTCCAAATGTTATTTATGTCCTTAAATTCATGCAGAGTGCCTGAGGCTTTTTTTGGGGGTCCCAAACTCATTTGGAACCCTCCCTCCCCCCCAACCACTAAGTCAACCGATACCAATCCTCTATCTGCTGATTTTGTCCAACCCATACACACTATACCTACCTCTTTTGTGGTCATATTTATGGATGAATTCACCAAAGAATGTAGTTCAAGGGCCTGCCTAAATACTTTCAAATGGTACTGTTTCAAGTTTTGTTCTCTTATTATCTTGATAGGTAATTGCAGAATGTAAAAATGTGCTTCAATTTGGACAGTGTGTATTCATTTTTTTTTATTATGACACTTCTTACCTGTCCAGTGGGTTGCCAATAGTGTAAGTAAGGAGGGGCTGGCCAAAGTTAAACACATTATTTATGCATTCAGCTCTCATGGAAGTGGAGAGGGTTACCTGTCCAAAACATCTCCCCCTTATAATTTTTACAATGGGCCATCAGAGAGGGTGAGGAATCTAATAAGTGTACTTTATATATTTGTCTTTAAATACTCCTTCAAATAAATGTTATACTGATGCTGGCCAAGAATGGTTGTGTTTAATCTGCTTGCAATGTTTATGTGCAAAATTACTATTTTTTTTTTCTTGTTTGACTCCACAGTTTCTTTCAGTGCCACAGGAATGGCAGACTGTGGCATCCCAGATTGCCCAGTGGTGGGACTTTCCCAACTGCGGAGGGGCAATAGATGGAAAACACGTCCACATCGTACCCCCCCAACTCGGGGTCATACTATTATAATTACAAGGGGTTTAATAGTATAGTGTTGTTGGCGGTGGAGGCGGTGAGTTTCTGTATGTGGACGTGGGGAAAAATGGCCGGATGTCGGATGGTGGAGTCATCGCCCAGACAGAGTTTTACAGATGGCTCCAGAATGTCAGCTTGGGCTTGCCACCTTCAGAAGACAATGTGGCGGGACTCCCATTTGTCTTCATCGCGAATTAAGCTTTTACGCTGGGGGACCATCTTCTGCGGCCATTCCTGATGAGGACCCTCACCCCAGACCAGAGGGTTTTTCATTAATGGTTGGCCAGAGCCAGAAGAGTGGTTGAAAATGCCTTTGGAATAATAGCCAGCCGGTTCCACCTATTTCTGACAGCGATCCATATATCGGAATATAAACTGAATTATATTGTCCTTGCCTGTTGCATTCTCCACAATTTCCTACGGAAAAATGCTATAAACTATGTGGCCTCAGTTGGAAAAGGGGGCCGGTGTTCCAAATCCAACTACACAGTTGAACCTGGCCATCCTGGCTTGCCCCCCCAAAGCACCCGCAAAGTTAGACAGAAGTATCTCGAGTACTTTGCGGGTAGGGGGGCCATTGATATGCCAGACATTGTGTGAAACTTTTATCAAATAAATATTTTTGGTATAAACTGTACTCATATTTCATTTGATTTACTGCTTGTGTTTCTTTTAGCTGTCTCCTTGGTTCTCCAGTGGCCTTTTTTAATGGCCATTTTCTTCAATAGTGCAAACGTAATTTATTTGATACATGAGGTGGCAATCTCATCTTCTGCGAAATATTATGTTGTGGGTCTGCTACACACACACCTTGTTTTTGTTGTTAATGTATGTAATGCATTAATGATAAAAATATTCTTCATTTTCAGCACCATGAATGAATTTTGGGGAGTCACGAAAATGGCATGATTGTGGCAAATTATAAAGCGCTGTGGGAGTTATTTACTAAGGAAAATCTACTTTGCACTCCAAGTGCACTGCAAAAGTACACTTGAAAATGCACTTGTAGTGCAAAGTGAACTTGCCTTTAGGAAATAACCCCCATTGTCACTGTAAACAACAACTTACTCCAAAAACTGCTATTGAGCATTGAAAGAAGAAGCCACACATTGTTGAGTCTTAAAATTTTTACTCTGTGCACATTCACATGTGCGTTAGAAAAGGGTGTTTGAACAAACCAAAATATTTTAGTAATAACATTTTTGGTATAGACAGTACAAATAGCTTTTTTTTTTGTTAAATAGGCATGTTTAAAACCATACAAAGATAAACTTTGAAAAAATGAAGGCAAGATCAGACATTAGTATGTCCAAACTGTGTTGATCTTGCCTTCATCAGATGAGCTGATGTCACCCCTGTGAAAGCCAAATTTTGAAGATGCACACAAATTGAGAGTCAAAATGGGGATTTCCCTCCTGATCCCATGCCTAATGTCAACATGTGCTAGCTCCCATCATGGGGGATCAATGGACGTGTTTCAGGGGTGCAACCCCTTCCTCTCAGCTACATTAGTTGCGAGGAAGGGGTTGCACCCACCAAACACGTGCATTGATATCCCATAATGGCAGATAGCACATGTTGACACACTGTGTGCATCTTCAAAATTTGGCTTTAAAGATACTTTGGTTTTCAAGATACTTTGGCTTTCAAGATACTTTGGCTTTCAAGATACTTCAAGATACTGATGTCTTCCTTGATCTTCTGTAAATCACGATTGCAGACCATGATCTCCCCAATGAGGATCTGTGCACTTGCACTTGTGAAATGAGTTTCTTCTTCCACAACATCCACATCACCTTAAATTTAAAAAAAACACCATGTATTACAAATATTCAGACATCTATTACCTGAAGCTGTGGTCTCAGACACTCACCTGTTGTGGTCACAATTTCACCAACTTCCAAAACCTCTCCTTCCTCCACATGCTTTGGTTGTTTTGGTGATATTTCCCCTTCTTTAGGAGGTTGTGGGGCCCTGGTGTCCTCAGATGTCCCAAGTCTTTTCTCCTGTGAATAATAAAAAGGTATACTTAGCACTTAGAATGAAACATTGCTTGGAAGTGTTGTACAATTGTCTTTTTGGGCAAAGTTCCAAACTGAAGACATTTTTTTCCCTTTCTAAAGCTGGAATACTTACCTTTTTTGTACAATTTTCACACACGGAGACACCCCTAGTATTTACTGTAGGACTTGTGTGGGACACCCTAAAAAGATTGTTCTGGTGTCCCACACTAGTGCTCCTGCGTCCAGATGTGTAAACAGCTGCTGAGTGTCCTCTCCTTACACGTATTAGATTGTAAGCTCTTCTGAGCAGGGCCCTCTTAATCCTCGTGTATTTTATTGTATTGTAACTGTATTGTCTCCTTTTATATTGTAAAGCGCTGTAAACTGTTGGCGCTATATGAATCCTGTATAATAATACTACTAATAATAATACACTGAATCAAGTTTACATTTCGTTCTAGTTACAAACCCATCTAGACAACAATGTACTAAACTTATTTTAATACAAATAATCCTGAACAAATGTAGTTAACCTGCATCTGCCAAAAACATCGTATTAGTGGGCGAACGAACGATGTTTACTACGAACGATTACGGTGCCCACGAACCTGAAAGTTGCCATTTTAAACTGTACAACAGTTTCCAGTATCCTTCTGTACTGATCGTGTTCCCTCAATTTCAGGTCTGACCAGCGTTATCTCAGTTGATCCTTGGATCGCCGTACCCCAAAATTCCAGCGCAAACTCTTCACAACTTTAGTCATGATCTTGGCCTGTCTGACATTTGAGTTTGGGTAAGGTCCATGCTTCCCATCATAGTCGGCCCTCTTCAAGATGTTCACCATCTCTACCATCTCTACAAAGGCCAAATTTGAGGCCTTAAATCTCCTCCCAGATTGGGACGTTCGTGGCTCCAGGCTTTCGTCGTTGCTGCTGCTGTCTGCATGCACTTGCTCTTTCTCCGCCATGTGTTCTCTCCACTGCGCAGAAAGAGAAGGGGTGGGGAATAGACTAGAAAGAAGGTCAGGGGCGGGCGGAGTTTCACGCATGTGCAGTGTATATAAAGTGTAACATGCGTGCGTCGTACGTATGATCTGTGAGCGGAGGAGGGAGTATTGGAAGCGCCGATCATTAGAACGAAGGTACAATTTGAACTTAGGGCATCAGTGGTCTATACTGCTTATAGATTGAGGTCTATATTGGGACAAGATTAGAAGAGTTTAGCCTGACATTAGGGTTTGCCTTGTGTTGTGTCTTGCAGAGAAAATGGATGACTTCAATGATCACAACTTCCTCCCCATATTCCTAGACAAGTACAGGGAGCTGCCCTGTCTGTGGCAGGTGAAACATCCGCATTATAATCATAAACAAAAGAGGCAGGCAGCGCTGGAGAAACTGCTGGAGTTGGTGATGCAGGTGGTCCCCACGGCAAACATCACCTATTTAAAAGCCAAAATTGGTGGCCTGAAGAGCACTTATAATAGGGAGCGTAATAAGGTCCAGGAATCCATGAGATCAGGAGCAGCAGCAGATGCCATTTATGTCCCTAGGCTGTGGTACTATGACAGACTGCATTTTCTGTCAGACCAGGCTGAAGTCAGGCAATTCCTCTCAACCCTTCCTTCCACTCTTCCTTCCACGCTTGCTTCCACCCCAGCTGAGGCTTCCGACATCCAACCTGGGCCTTTCAGCCAATAGAAGAAGTGGAGAAGCCCGGCTTGAGTCAGGTATAGCATTGTTCAACATATTTCTGGTCGTAAAATTAATGATGTTAACTAGATGTTATTATTGATCACTAATTGCTGATTTAATACATTGTTTTACATATCAATAGACAGTAGTGGTCACAAATGTTTGGGACAAGAAGGAAAAATGCAGGGGTCAGAATGATAGTTTTTTCTATTTGGTAACATTCAATTTGCAACAGTCATGAGCTGAAAATTGTGTGTGATTGATGAACCAAATACTAAAACTATGTTCTTTTTTCATACACAGGAAAGCCTCAGCCAGGAGGAGGGCATGGAATGTGGCAGCCAGGAGGAGGTCGTGGAATGTGGCAGCCAGGAGGTGGTGGGGGTAAGTGGCAGCCAGGGGGTGGCTGGGCTCAGTAGAAGCCTGACAGAATCCCAGGTCTCTCCCCTCCACCTTCCAACCAAAAGGCCCAGGAAGGGGAGTAATGTGCAGGAGGCACCGCTTGGGCTGAATCGGGAGGCTAAGGTGGCCCTCAGAGCCACCCCCACTCTTCAAGAGGCCTTTGCCTCCATGACTGCCAGCAAAATGCAGGAAATGGAGGAGGGCCAATGCCTCTTGTGTGAGGAAATTATGTATATGACCCTAAATAAGGAGTTGAGGGGCCAAATCACAACCAAAACACACCTGTGTGAGTTGGACCTTCCTCCTCCTCCTCCACCTCCTGCCACACCTCCAACACCACAGCCACAGCCTGGGAGCAAGTGGGGGAAGGAAGAGTGGAAGTAAGACAAGAAAGTGATGGCCTGGGTTCAGTCTGGTCTGACAAAAGATGCAGGCTGTGGTATGACCACAGCCTGGGGACATACTGTATATGTCATCTGCTGCTGTTCCTGATCTCTTGTAGTCCGGGACCAGGACTAAAACACAAACCAAACTCCTTTAGGTTAAAAAAAATACAAGATAATAATGGTGTTGTAGTAACTTGACACACAAAACAAAAAAAAAGTTACGGAGAGCACTAGAAAAAAAACAAGGAGATCTTGATTAAAAAAAACACTATAAACCAAAATTAAATACATTATTATGGAGATCTGATGAAAACCAAAAAAAAAAGATTCAAGAGATCACGAGAAATAATAAAGAAATCATTTTTACAGAAGTCTGTGTGAATATGAGCAGCAAAACAACTTCATTATTCTAGCATTCTAAAGAAGAAGAGCATGTGCTGCATCAAAAGATTTCAAAATTTGCAGCGTGACAAATGTGCTATCTCTATTACGAACACTAGTTTTACCAGAACGAGCGCTTCCGTCTCGTACTTGATTCTGAACATGCGTGGAACTTTGTGTGTCGGAATTGTATACACAAGATGGCAATTTACCAGAATGGATTCTGTTGTCTGAAAATTTGAGATCCAGATCTCAAATTTTGTGTGTCAGAAATTCCAATGGAAAATGTCCGATGGAGCCTACACATGGTCGGAATTTCTGACAAAAAGCTCCCATCGAACATTTTCCGTTGGAAAATCTGACCCTGTGTACAGGGCATAACAGTTATGTTAAGTAACCAGGCATGATCTCAATGCTGTCCAATGGTCAATGAAAATTCATGAAACCTACTTGATGCAGCAGCATACACATTAAAACTATTATATTTTCTCATATTCGTGTCAAAAAATTAAAGGTTAATTTACCTTCGTTCGGTGAACAGATCACTCGAGTAGGGGATCAATCATACTAGCGAGGTGTTCAGTGGGCGCTGTGACAGATCGTTCGGGTTGGCTATGTGTTTTCGTTGGATGATATAATGAACATGTGCCTGTTGCTCCGCCTCCATCTGATAACTCACACATCAGTGTGGATGTGCCTAGGACATTGTCTGCGACACACAGGGAAGACAGCAGTTGCGCAGCAATGTCCAGAACTGAAATAGTGTATCTTGTATACCTGCTGGAGAAGCACAATTCACAAGCTTCAAAATTATGAGAGGCCCAACAGCAGAAAAGACGTCATCTTGGACAAAGTTCTGAAAGTCTTATGCCCCGTACACACGATTGGACATTGATCGGACATTCCGACAACAAAATCCATGGATTCTTTCCGACGGATGTTGGCTCAAACTTGTTTTGCGTACACACGGTCGCAAAAAGTTGTTGGAATTTCTGATCGCCAAGAACTCGGTGACGTACACCACGTATGACGAGACTAGAAAAGGCCACTTCAGAACCAAGCGCGGCACCCTTTGGGCTCCTTTTGCTAATCTCGTGTTAGTAAAAGTTTGGTGAGAGACGATTCGCGCTTTTTCAGACTCGTGGTTTTCAGATCGTTTTCTGCTGTTCAGTTTGTGCTTGTGGGTTTGTATCTGCTCTTCAGTGCGTGCAGCAAGTGACGCGTGACTCACTGTCATTGTGTTCTTGTTCGTTCGTTACTGTTTTTCAGGTCGCTCTTCACAGGCCTTGCTGTTTTTCAGTGCGTTCTGTTACTTCGTTCTGAGCAGCCGACCGTTTTCTAGCCATGTTGCTTATATGTACTCCTTGTAGAGTTCGTGCTGTGCGGGGGCTTGGTGTTGGGGTCTTGACCTTGACACAAGTCCAGTCCATGAACAGGGTGGGGAGGAGTTCATGGACCAAGAATTGGTTGCTTTAGCGTGACCAGTTCTGTCACATGCCTTTGCTCCCTGAGATCCGTGAGAATAATCCTAAAGATTTCAGGAACTTTCTCCGGATGACGGACCCCGTATTTCACAGTTTGTTGGCTTTGCTGACCCCTTATATCAACAGGCAGGATACCTGCATGAGGCAAGCCATTACTGCGGAGTAGAGGCTCGTCGCCACCCTGCGGTACTTGGCGATGGGGAGAAGTCTGCAGGACTTGAAGTTCTCAACAGGCATCTTCCCCCAGGCTCTGGAGATCATTATCCCAGAGACCTGTTCTGCCATCATCCAGGTCCTGCAGAAGGAGTATATTAAGGTAAGATTTATCCTTTAATATCACATTTTATTGTATTTAATGTTTGATAATATATTGTATTTCTTTCCTCATTCCCTAATTACCATGATTGTAATATGCTGTGAATGTCCCCTTTGTCCTCATTCATGCTGGATTTTTCTGTAATTTTTTTTTGTCCTTCATACATATTTGCCTTCACTAACCTCCCCAGCATGGTCTCCTGGCCCTATATTCACCTCATGTAGTCACTTAACAATGTATTTTATCAGCTCCATAGTAGTGCTTTACCCCAAACACCCCCTAAAATGTTTTTAAATGTGATTTGTGCTTTAAATTCAGGCAGAGTGCCAGAGGCTTTTTTTTTGGGTCCCCAAATCATTTGGAACCCTCCCTCCCCCCAACTGCTAAGTCAGCTGATCCCAATTCTCTATGTATCCTCAATCATCTATCTGCTGACTTTGCCAAACCCATACACACTATACCCACCTCTTTACTGGTCAGATGTATGGAGGAATTCCCCAAAGCATGTAGTGCAAGCACCTGCCTGTATACTTTCAAATGGTACTGTTAAAAGTTTTTGTATACTATTATTATCTTGATAGGTAATAACAGAATGTCCAAATGTGCTCAAATGTGTACAATGTGTATTTATATCTTTGTATTATGACACTTCTTACCTGTCCAGTGGGCTGCCAATAGTGTAACTAAGGAGGGGCTGGCCAAAGTAATACCCATTATTTAGGCATTCATCTCTCAATGAAGTGGAGAGGGTTACCTGTCCAAGAGTCCCCCCCCTATAATGTTAGAAATGGCCCATGAGAGGGGGTGGGGGAGGGGGAATCTGATAGGTGTACCTTATACTTTGGTCTTTAAAAAACCCCTCAAATAAATGTTATCTTGATGTTGGCCAAGAATGTTTGTGTCTAATCTGCTTTCCCTGTTTAAGTGCAAAATGACTAATTTTTTTTTCTTGTTTGACTCCACAGTTTCCTTCCACGCCACAGGAATGGCAGACTGGGGCCTCTCACTTTGCCCAGCGGTGGGACTTTCCTAACTGCGGAGGGGCAATTGATGGGAAACACGTCCACATCATCCCACCACCCAACTCGGGGTCATACTATTTCAACTATCAGGGGTTCAATAGTATTGTGATGTTGGCAGTGGTGTCGACTACTTACGAGTTCCTGTATGTGGACGTGGGGAAGAATGGCCAGATGTCCGATGGTGGAGTCATCACCCAGACGGAGTTCTACAGGCATCTCCAGAATGGCAGCTTGGACTTGCCACCTCCAGAAGGACTCCCATTCGTCTTCGTTGCAGATGAAGCGTTTGTGCTGGGGGACCATCTAGTGCGGCCATTCCCGATGAGGACCCTCACCCCGGACCAGAGGGTTTTTAATTACAGGCTGGCCAGAGCCAGAAGAGTGGTGGAGAACACGTTTGGAATCATGCCATCTGGTTCCGCCTATTTCTTACACCCATACACATGGCGTGCTGTGTTCTACACAACTTTTTACAGAAACATTCTGTCAACTATGCTGGATCAGTTGAGCCTGAGGCTGGAATTCAAAAAGAACCAACCCTGACGGCGCTTGAAAGTGGCCATCCTGGCTTGCCCCCCCGAGTGCCCGTGATGTTCGTCTAAGATACCTTGAATACTTTGCAGGTAGGGGGGCTATCAATATGCCAGACAATGTCTTAAACCTTTTTCAAATAAAAAAAAAATACCTACTAAAATCTTTGGTGACATTTACTGCTTGTGTTTCTTTTAGCTGACCCTAACAGAAATGTGGTGAGTCCTGAAAATGGCGTGATTGTGTAACATTACAAAGCATTGTTGGGAGTTATTTACTAAAGGCAAAGACACTTTGCACTACAAGTGCACTTGAAACTGCACTTGTAGTGCAAAGTGGATTTTCCCTTAGGAAATAACCCCCATTGTCATTGAAAACACCAATTAGAGCACAACAAAAGTGTTGGAGCGTTGAAACAATAATCCACACATTCTTGATTAATAATCTTTTTAATACCAGCACAATCACATGTGCATTTAGAAAAGGTTAATAAGAAAAAAGGACACTCTTGAGTACGGACAGGGAGGCTGCACACCCCGAATATAGAATTAAAAAACAGAAAATCCCCCTAATGGGGCTTTAATGCAGCCAATGGTATATGAAACACAAAATACAAAAAGGTGTTGTGATGGCCATTTTAATTTGGTTAATACAGCAAGTACTGACAACAAAGGATTTGGGACATGGACTTAAATCCAAAGATGAAAAATAGGAAACAATGCCAATAACAGAGGGCAGTGTACAATACAATTACATCACAGGCAACAGTAATACAATAGCACAAAGATGTTGGTTGTGTGAGATCCCTCTTGGTGTATCCCCGATATCCTAGCGATAGGATATTCTTTCACATTATGGCCACTTGTAACCATCGAGTACATCGTGACTGGTAAAGATACACCATATGGAATTGTTTATATACTCTTTCTTTTTGTTTTGGCTTGAAATTGCTTGACACATGTCTACATTTTTACAGTTTTTATACATACCTATCCTCTGAAGAAGACCCATTGGGGTCGAAACGCGTCAGTATCTCACACAACCAACATCTTTGTGCTATTGTATTACTGTTGCCTGTGATGTAATTGTATTGTACACTGCCCTCTGTTATTGGCATTGTTTCCTATTTTTCATCTTTGGATTTAAGTTCATGTCCCAAATCCTTTGTTGTCAGTACTTGCTGTATTAACCAAATTAAAATGGCCATCACAACACCTTTTTGTATTTTGTGTTTCATATACCATTGGCTGCATTAAAGCCCCATTAGGGGGATTTTCTGTTTTTTAATTTTGCATTTAGAAAAGGTTTTTAAAACAAACCAACATGTTTGTTGTATAACAATTTTTGGGGTCACATTAGAAAAAGTAGAAATGTCCATTTAAGATAAAACAGGCATGTTTAAAACCAACAAGAAAGACACAAATCTTGAACTTACAAAGTTCACATTTGGTAGAACTTGAAGGCAATATCAGACATGAGTATTTACAAACTGTGTTTGATATTGCGTTCAGGTGGGGTGAAGTCACCCCTAGAAAAGCCAAATTTTGAAGATGCACACCAATTGCCGAATGTCAACATGTGCTATCTGCCATCACGGGGGATCAAGGGATGTGTTTTGTGGGTGCAACCCCTTCCTCACAGCTACTTTATTATTGAGGAAGGGGTTGCACCCCCAAAATGCGTCCATTGATCTCCTGTGATGGCAGATAGCACATATTGACACACTGTGTGCCTCTTTAAAATTTGGCTTTTCTCAAATATGTCAAAAAATGCTAAAAATTTTTAGGTCACAAAAAAGCCCCCCAAAAATAAGGATTTGGAGGGGTTTTAAACTCTCCCTAAAACATCAATGATGTTCTTCATTTTTTGTTGAACATCACTGATGTTTTTCAGGATGTTTTCCAAGTCCCTATTACACCCCATGATCTCCCCAATCAGGATCTGTGCACTTTCCGAGGTGAAATGCCCTGGATCCACAACATCACAATCACTTAAAAAGATAGAAACAAAAACACACCATGTATTATAAATATGCCGGCATCCATCTCTTACCTGAGCCTCTGATCGCAGACACTCACCTGTTGTGGTGACAATTTCCACCACGTCTTCCTCCTCCTGCTCTGCTTGTCTTGGGTGGATTTCCCCTTCTTCCAGAGGTGGGGGGTCTGTGGTCTCCTCGGATGAGGGGTGTTCTCCGAGTCTTTTTTCCCCTATGTAAAAAAAATAGGTATACTTAGCACACAGATATTTCATGGCAGAAATAGGAATATGAAACATTGCTTGGAAGTGGGGTACAATTGTCTATTTTGGCAGAGTTCCAAGATGTAGAATTTTTAGTGTCCTTTGTCAAGCTTCAATACTTTACCTGTTTTGTACAAGCTTTACAGATGGAGACACCCCTATAGTATACATTGGAGCACCTGTGTGGGACCCCCTAATAAAAAGGGTGTTCTTGTGTCCCACACTAGAGCTCCAGTGTCCAGATGTGAAAACTGCTGCTGAGTGTCCTCTCCTTACACAGAATCTAGTTTACATTTCATTCTAGTTACAAACCCATCTACACAACCAAATTATCTGCAGACAAGTAGGCCATAAAAAATGTGGGCAAATGCATATGGCCAAAACAATGGTGTTTTCTAGGCCGAACAAACAATGTTTGATATGAACGAATAATGTGCCCATGAACATGAAAGTTGCCATTTTAAACTGGATAACAGTTAAGAAAAGCACATGGAGCAGCACGAACGTAATAAACATAAAGAATAGGAACACAGCACAACTACTTACTTTTTTGCAGCACTCTCTGGATCTTTCTGTACTGCTCGCGCTCTCTTGATTTGAGGTCTGACCACCGCTTCCTGAGCTGATCTTTCGATCGTCGTACCCCGAAATTTCCGGTGCAGACTCTTGACCACTTTCGCCATTATCTTGGCCTTTCTGACATTGGGGTTGGGGTAAGGTCCATACTATCCGTCATAGTCGGCCCTCTTCAGGATGTCGACCATCTCCAACATCTCCCCAAAGGACATATTTGAGGCCTTAAATCGTCTCCTTCTGGATCGGGACATTTCTGCCTCGGGACTTTCCTCCCCTTCCTCCTCGTTGGTGTAATTATCAGACACCTGCTCTGACTCTGCCATGTGCTCTTCCCCCACTGCGCCGAACGAGAAGGGGCGGGGAATAAACTAGAAAGAACGTCAGGGGCGGGCGAAGTTTCACGCATGCACAGTGTCCATAAAGCGTAACACGCGTGCGTAGTACGTACGTACGAAGGAGTAACGGAGGCACCGATCATGATTGCGAAGGTAAGATTTAACATTGGGCCTATACTGCTTCTAGATTGAGGCCTGTATTTGCACAAGTTTTGAAGACTTTAGGCTGACATTAGGGTTTGTCTTGTGTTGTGTCTTGCAGTGAAAATGGATCTCTTGAAAGATAAGGACTATATGCCAATCTTCATTGATATGTTCAGGGAGCTGCCCTGTCTATGGCAGATAAACCACCCTGATTATACCAAAACAAAGAGGAAGGCAGCGCTGGATAATTTGTTGGAATTTGTGAAGACGGTGATCCCCACGGCAGACATCACCTATTTGAAGATCCTAATTGGTGGCCTAAGGAGCACTTATCTAAGGGAGCACAAGAAAGTCCAGGATTCGCAGAGATCAGGAGCTGCAGATTATGTCCCCAGGCTGTGGTACTATGACAGATTGCATTTTCTGGCAGGTCAGACTGAACCCAGGCCAGCACTCTCCACTCTTCCTTCCATGCTTCCTTCCCCCCCAGCTGAGGCTTCTGACGCCCAACCTGGGCCTTCCAGGCAGCAACATGTGGAGGAGCCCAGCTTGAGCCGGGTATAGCATTCTTCAAAATATTTCTGGTTGTCCAATCAATGATGTTAAATATATGTTAGTTTGGATTGCTAATTTATGATTGTGATTGATGAAGCAAAAACTAAAACCATGTCCCTTTTTCATACACAGGGAAGTCTCAGCCAGGGGGTGGCTGGGCCAAGCAGGCTGCCCCTTCCCTCCACCTTCAAAGAAAAAGTGGCAGGAAGAGGAGTAACCTGGAGGAGGCTGCCATAGGCCTCTTTTGGAAGGCTACAGAGGCCCTGAGAACCTCCCACACTGTGGAGGAGGACTTTGCTGGCCTAACTGCCTGCAAAATGATGCAAATGGAGGAGGGCCAACGACTCTTGTGTGAGTTCCTCATTTTAGAAGCTCTCAATAAGGGGTTGAGGGGCCAAATAACATGTGCTACCCACATTTGTGACCTCACACATAGTCCTCCTCTTCCTCCTCCTCCAGGTCCTACTCCTCCTCCTCCTCTTCCAGGTCCTACTCCTCCTCCTGCCACATCTCCAACACCAGAGCCACAGCCGGGAAGGAAGTGTGGAAGGAAGACCAGAGAGTGATGACCCTGGGTTCAGTCTGGTCTGGCAAAAGATGCAGCCTCTTGTAGTACCACAGCCTGAGGACACAGATGTCATCTGCTGCTTTCAGGATCTCTGGGACTTCTGGACCAGACTGCACTCCCTTAGATATGGACTCCTCAGGCCACCAATTTTGCTGTAAAATAATTGATGTGTGCCCTGGGGGTCCAAGGCTTCGCCAATTTATGATGTTTATCCAGCATTGCCTCCCTTTTTGTTTGGTTCTGAGCCCTTAATAAAGGAATTTTTGGTTCAATTATACTCGCCTATGTGTGTTTTCCTTCAAAAAGGACAGTTTGTGAGGATTCAGGTACGTTTCAAAAATATAATGTGAAATTAACAAGGGACACCAACACCAAGCAACCTTCTTGAGATTAAATAATACAAGATAATAATATTGTTGTGGTTACTTGACACACAAAACACACCCAAAAATATTATGGAGTAAAACCAATTAAAAAAAAAAAAAAAAAAAAAACATCAGCCTTGAAAAAAATACAAAACCCCCAAAAAAATACAAAAAAAAAATTTGCTCAGATGTGACAAATCAAAATATATTGAGGCAATCACAATAAATAATAAAGAAAGAAGTTTGTGAGAACTGTGTGAATATGAGCAGCAAAACTACTTCATTCTTCTCACATTATAAAGAAGAAGAGAGTGCGCTGTATTAAACCATTTTTTACATTGCAGCGTGACGAAAGTGCTCTATCCATTCCGAATGCTAATTTTACCAGACCGAGCTGTTCCGTCTCGGAATTTCTTCTGAGCATACGTGGCACTTTGTGCGTCGGAATTGTCCACACAAGGTCAGAATTGACACGATCAGATTTTGTTGTCGGAAAATTTTATAGCCTGCTCTCAAACTTTGTGTGTCAGAAAATCTGATGGAAAAAGTCAGATGGAGCCCACACACGGTCGGAATTTTTGACAACACGCTCCAATCGCACATTTTCCGCCGGAAAATCCGACCGTGTGTACGGGGCATTAGGAAAGAAGCATGGAGTAGAGAGATCCAAAGACCAAGTCAGGAAAAGATGGGCAGATGTAAAACACCTTAAGTAGGACCAGTTTGAACAAATACATCTCACTCTTAATAAACAAAATATATATTTTTGGGATATCCAATGTGACAACAATGTATTGAAGCAATGTTATATGGTCTATACATGTATGACCTGTATCGTTTTTTTCCTGGAAAGTAAGATTTTTCTTTCTTTTCTTTTCTTTTCAATGTTACAGGAAAAAAAATAAAGTATAGAGCAAAACAGAGAGAAAGTCAAATAAGATTCCATGCTAACCTGCCAAGTAATTCCTTGGAGCAAGAAGATAACACAGAACATCATGTGCGCAGAACAACTAAATCAAGTAGGTACAATAGCATATACACACAAATTCATAAAATTTAAAAATATATATATTTTTAAGGCAAACACAAGAAGAGAAGACTGCATTTGGGTGATTTAAGGCAACAGATGAACATACTGACGAGGATAGTGGCATCACAAAGCTCGAAGAATCGTCTATACCAGAGTCTAGTCTAAAAGGTTAGTTTTTTCCTATCATAGCTTTATAATATATATGCCTGCTATTGGGTTACAGTCATTCAAAGTAGATGCCAAGCATTAGGTAAGTAATCTAGGAAGTAGTACTAGATTGGTAGGTGAGTATTCATAGACTACTACTTCATATCGATGGACCACTGCAGAGCTTGGAATTCTCCCATATATGGAAGCAGGTACAGTGCCTTGAAAAAGTATTCACACCCCTTGAAATTTTCCACATTTTGTTATGTTACAACCAAAAATGTAAATGTATTTTATTGGGATTTTATATGATGGACCAACACAAAGTGGCACATAATTGTGAAGTGGCAGGAAAATGATAAATGGTTTTCATTTTTTTTTTACAAATAAATATGTGAAAAGTGTGGTGTGCATTTGTATTCAGACCCCTTAACTTCTATACCCCTAACTAAAATCTAGTGGAACCAATTGCCTTCAGAAGTCACCTAAGCAGTAAATAGAGTCTACCCGTGTGTAATTTAATCACAGTATAAATACAGCTGTTCTGTGAAGCCGTCAGAGATTTGTTAGAGAACCTTAGTGAACAAACAGCACCATGAAGGCCAAGGAGCACACCAGACAGTTCAGGGATACTGTTTTAGAGAAGTTTAAAGCAGGGTTAGGTTATAAAAAAATATCCCAAGCTTCTAACATCTCACGGAGCACTTTCCAATCCATCAACCGAAAATGGAAAGAGTATGGAACACCTGCAAACCTACTAAGACATGGCAGTCCACCTAAACTCACAGGCCAGGCAAGGAGAGCATTATTCAGTAAAGCAGCCAAGAGGCCCCTGGTAACTCTGGAGGAGCTGCAGAGATCCACAGCTCAGGGGGTATAATCTGTCCACAGGACAACTATTAGTCGTGCACTCCACAAATCTGTGGAAGAGTGGCAAGAAGAAAACCATTGATGAAAGAAAGCCAAAAGAAGTCCCATTTGCATTTTTTTTGAGAAGCCATGTTTGAGATATAGCAGAAATTTGGAAGAAGGTGCTCTGGTCAGATGAGACCAAAATGTAACTTTTTGGCCTAAAAGCAAAACACTATGTGTGGGGATGCTTTTATTCAGCAGGAACAGTGAAGCTGGTCAGAGTTGATGGGAAGATGGATGGAGCCAAATACAGGGCAATCTTAGTAGAAAACCTGTTAGAGTCTGCAAAAGACTTGAGACTGGCGTGAAGGTTCACCTTCCAGCAGGACAATGACCCTAAACATACAGCCAGAGCTACAATGGAATGGTTTAGATCAAAGCATATTCACGTGTTAGAATGGCCCACAGTCAAAGTCCAGACCTAAATCAAATTGAGAATCTGTGGAAAGACCTGAAAATTGCTGTTCACAGACACTCGCCATCCAATCTGACAGAGCTTGAGCTATTTTGCAAAGAAGAATGAGCCAAAATGTCACTCTCTAGATGTGCAAAGCTGGTAGAAACATCCCCAAAAAGATTTGGAGCTGTAATCAGTAAAAGGTGGTTCTACAAAGAAACTATTAGATAAGCATCTGAATGACTGCAACCTACAGGGATATACAATATACCGACACATAATCACACATAGGTTGGACTTGATGGACTTGTGTCTTTTTTCAACCTCACCTACTGTGTAACTATGTAACAAAGTACTGAATGCAAATGCATGCCACACTTTTCACATATTTAAATGTAAAAAAATTTGAAAACCATTTATCATTTTCCTTCCACAATTAATTGTCACTTTGTGTTGGTCTATCACATAAAATCCCAATAAAATACATTTATGTTTTTGGTTGTAACATGACAAAATGTGGAAAATTTCAAGGGGTATAAATACTTTTTCAAGGCACTGTAGATATAACACATTGTTTAGTTCTAACCTGTTCAGTTCACACAGTATGCCTGCGCTTATAATGTCATTGATGACGATGAACACTGAAGAGGAGCTAGACACTCGACTGTCCCAGGACATTTTATTGTTTACTTATGTATTAAATCTGGCTGTAAATAATGGCACTTACTTGTTAAATTATCTTTGTATATTCAGGTTCTAGAACAACAGCGCAAGTGGAGGGTCATGCAATGACTAGCTCTGACAACACATTGCATATCCTGGAGGAGGAATCTTTGGAGAATGTGCGTGCAGATGTCATGAACACAATATTGGAGGACATTGCGGAAAAAGTATCATCCTCCCATAAGTGACATGTACATGTGTGTTTTATCAGTTCCAGTAACAGAGTACATTAATTGGTACTATTCCCTTCACAGAACCCAGTTTGAATTCAACCACTATTGGTCATTTATTTGCTGATTTTCTTCACTGCTGCGCTCAACTACAGCAAATCCAAGAAGCAACAAGTACCATCCTGTCTTTGTTGAAAAATGTAATTGATATTCTAGCTAAATTGTTGGTCTATTTTGTATTTAGGCTTTGGAAAGCAATCCTAGCTGTTAATAATGTTTGAAAAATTTTCTACTGAGATTGCTTTTGTAGCAGGTACCTCTCTTTAGGTTGATTGAATCCATGAGGGAGAGAGCTGCCTGCTCGCAGCTGCATGGGCTTTTTCACCCCCCTTCCTCTTTTCACACACACAGAGACACATAGAACTGCTTGCTCTGTAGCCTCCTTATTGGAAGAGACTGAGAGCCAATCACCAGCAAACAGCAGCAGGGAAGTGTGGAATATGAAGTCTAAACACAGGGCAGCCGTATTGACTGTGTAAGGGAACAGGACTGTAAATCCCAGGCTGCACTGATAAGAATCAGGAGGTTCGTGGGAGAGACTATAAAAGATACTGGGGCACGAGGCCAAAAACCTTGTTCCTGGATCCCATCAGAAGTGCAACCCTCTGATGCTGTGTGTGAGGGAGATTGCGGCCTACCAAGGGGCACACAATCTGCAGCCCAGTCCAGAGGAACAGAACCTGCATGCTCCAACAGGAGGGCATTTCAACAGCTCGGAGATAGGACGCCATCGCTACACACCTGTGGCCAGGAGAGTCGGTCGATCGCTCTGTGAAGGACCACTGATTGCGTATAGGATTGGTGAGAAGGCTTTGCCCAGGAACCTTATTGCCTTCCATAAGATACCACACCTGAATACTGTGTACAGACACCTAGTATCTGGATCTCATAGAGGAGTACTACATCACAGCACTAGCTACTTACATTCCTCCTCATCGCTCTGTTATATTGAGGGACCTTTATCCACAGAGCTCCTACATGCCAGTGATGAGATTAAACGCAAAGCTTTGCTCATAGAACATTACTGTGGTGGCTTTTAAAGGGGACATGCCACGGGTGTTTAAATTACTGCATTGTGTGTATTGGAAGTATTATAGGCCAGCCTGGGATTCCCTTTTAGCCATAGCATTCTACATGCATCAATAGAGGGTTTGGGGGAGCCTATTTAATCTGTGTACATTGTTATTTACCCTTTATTTGTTGCATAGTGTTACTGTTTCAACTAAGTCCTGGCTACTTACATAGGCCTTGGCTGACTAATGTTAATCAAAACTTTAATCAGCTCCAAGTAAACTTGAAGAACAGAATTGTGTTGTGTATTATTATCAGGTTATTCCATTAACCATCTTGCTAGGTGTGCCAGAAGGGCTGGGACAGTTCTTTGGGGTTGAGAGGAAGAGTAACGGACTGAACCAATAAAAGCAGCTCCTTTAGGAGTGTTGCTACACTTTATTATACAGTGCCTTGAAAAAGTATTCATACCCCTTGAATTTTACAACATTTTGTCATGGTACAACCAAAAAGGTAAATGTATTTTATTGAGATTTTATGTGATAGACCAACACAAAGTGGCACATAATTGTAAAGTGGATGGACAATGATGAATGGATTTCAAAATGTTTTAAAAATAATTGTGACGTGTAAAGTGTGGCGTGCATTTGTATTCAGCCCCCCTGAGTCAATACTTTGCAGAACCCTGCAATTACAGCTGTAAGTCTTTTTTGGGTATTTCTCTACCAGCTGTGCACATCTAGAGAGTGACATTTTTGCCCATTCTTCTTTTCAGTCTTCTTTGCAATTTTCAAGTCTTGCCACAGATTCTCAATTGGATTTAGGTCTGGACTTTGACTGGGCCATACTAACACATAATTATGCTTTGATCTAAACCATTCCTTTGTAGTGTTGGCTGTATGTTTACGGTCATCGTCCTGCTGGAAAGTGAACCTCTGCCCCAGTCTCAAGTCTTTTGCAGACTCTAACAGGTTTTCTTCTAAGATTGCCCTGTATTTGGCCCCATCTATATTCCCATCAACTCTGACAAGCTTCACTGTTTCTGCTGAATAAAAGCATCCCCACAACATGATGCTGCCACCACTATGTTTCACGGTGGGGATGGTGTGCTCATGGTGATGTGCAGTGTTAGTTTTGCATTTTGCTTTTAGGCCAAAAAGTTCCATTTTGGTCTCGTCTGACCAGAGCACCTTCTTCCACACGTTTGCTGTGTCCCCCACATGGCTTCTTGCAAAATGCAAATGGGACTTCTTATGGCTTTCTTTCAACAATGGCTTTCTTCTTGCCACTCTTTCATAAAGGCTAGATATGTGGAGTTCACAACTAATAGTTGTCCTGTGGATAGATTTTCCCACCTGAACTGTGGTTCTCTGCAGCTCCTCCAGAGTTACCATGGGCCTCTTGGCTAATTCTCTGGTTAAATGCTCTCCTTGCCTGGCCTGTAAGTTTAGGTGGATGGCCATATCTTGGTAGGTTTGCAGTTTTGTCATACTCTTTCCAATTTCGGATGATGGATTGAACAGTGCTCCATGAGATGTTCAAACCTTGGGATATTTTTTTATGACCTAACCCTTCTTTGAACCTCTCCACAACTTTATCCCTGACCTGTCTGGTGTGTTCCTTGGCCTTCATGATGCTGTTTGTTCACTAAGGTTCTCTAACAAACCTCTAAGGACTTCACAGAACAGCTGTATTTATACTGAGATTAAATTACACACAGGTGGACTCTATTTACTAATTAGGTGACTTCTGAAGGCAATTGGTTCCACTAGATTTTAGTTAGGGGTATTAGAGTAAAGGGGGCTGAATACACAATGCACGCCACACTTTTCCCATATTTATTTGTAAAAAAAATTGAAAACCATTTATCATTTTCTTTACACTTTACAATTATGTTCCACTTTGTGTTGGTCTATCATATAAAATCCCAATAAAATACATTTATGTTTTTGGTTGTAACATGACAAAATGTGGAAAATTTTAAGTAGTATGAATACTTTTTCAAGGCACTGTAAGTTAGTTCTTTTTTTGTTTGTATGTTTGGTGTAAAAATAAATATTTCCACACTTTAAAAAATTTATTACCTTATGTCATTCTACTTAAAATAATACCCTTTTGCACTTATAGCCTATGATTGGCCCCATTTAAAATTATTATCACTTTATGTTCTCTGGACTCTCCATATGGCTGAGAACAGCAGGAGTTATCTCTTCCTTCTGCTGTCAATGGCAATATTTCCGACTATAGCAAGGTCTCTCTGCAATACTGCCCAGCATATGAGGCTGCTTCATATGTTAGACACTGTGCAGAGAGAAGTAGGAAAATGTGGCCAGAGGACTTGAATAGGAAGTTAGGTTGTCTTTTTTTTATATTTGCAGGCTTATTAGTGTGAAGGGCCATTTGCATTTGCACAATATGGCTAACATGTTAGCCATATAACATGCCTGATGGTATCTCCAAAGTAAATAATGTTAAGCTCAAAACCATCTTTTGACATACTTTACATATTCCCAGGTTTGCCCTAACTAATATGTCCCTTAGTAACATGATTGGATGAGTGAGAGCATGTGACAACATCATCTCTCCTGTCAGAACAGTGCAGTATGTTATATGCAGCTGCAGCTGCAGATCAATAGACAGCACATCCAGCGGACTCATATGCTAGTGAGGGACATAGTTTGGGTGGTACTAAACAAACTACAATGCTGTGAAAAAGTATTTTGCATATTTGTCACACTTAAATGACTCAGATAATCAACATTTTTTATTATTACACAAAGATAACCTGAGTAAATACAAAATGCATTTTTTAAATGATGGTTTCATTTATTAAGACAGAAAAGCTGTCCAAACCAGCCTGGCTGGTTGTGCCACCCTTGGTGGCAACAACTGCCAAAAAGCGTTTGCGATAACTGGCAATGAGTCTTTCACATTGTTTTAATTCAGCAACATTGGAGGGTTTTCCAGCATAAACAGCCTGTGTAAGGTCACGATACAGCATCTTAATTGGATTTGAGGCCAGGCTTTGACTAGGTTACTCCAAAACCTAAATTTTGCTTTGTTTGAACCATTTGGAGGTGGACTTGCTGTTGTGTTTTGGATCATTGTCCTGCTGCATAAACCAAGTGCACTTGAGCTTGAGGTCACAAACTGATGGTTGGACATTCTCCTTTAGGATTTTCTAGTAGAGCTCAGAATTCATGGGTTTAGGCTTCCAGGTCTTGAAGCTGCAAAACAGCCCCAGACCATTACGCTACTACCACCACCATGTCTGACTGTTGGTATGATGTTCTTGTTATGAAACGCTGTATTAGTTTTATGCCAGATGTTATGGGATGCACACCTTCCAAAAAGTTACATTTTTGTCTCAAAAGTCCACAGAATCTGAGGCAAGTGAGGCCTGCAGTTCTTTAGATGTTGTTCTGGGTTCTTTTACGATCTCCTGGATGAGTCATCGTTGTGCTCTTGGAGTCATTTTTGTTGGCCAGCCACTCCTGGTAAGGTTCACCAGTTTCAAGTTTTCTCCATTTGTGGATAATGGCTCTCACTGTGGTTCGCTGCCATCCCAAAGCCTTAGAAATGGCTTTGTAATCCTTTCCAGACTGATACATGTCAATGACTTTGTTTCTAATCTGTTCTTGAATTTCTTTAGCTCACGCCATGCTGTGTTGCTTTTTGAGATCTTTTAGCGTGCTTCACTTTGTTAGAAAGCTTCTATTTAGGTAATTTTTTGATTCAACAGGTCTGGCAGTAATCAGGCCTGGGTGTGGCCGGTTAATCACAGTTAATTCATGGTTCAGCATGGGAGGGGGCAATTACTTTTTCACATAGGGCCAGGCAGGTTTGAACAGCTTTTTTCCCTTAATAAATTAAATAATAATTTAAAAACTGCATTTTGGATTTACTTGGGTTATCTTTGTGTGATATTAAAATGTGTTTGACGATCTGAATCATTTAAGTGTGAGAAATATGCAAAAAAATAAAAAATCAGGAAGGGGCAAATACTTTTTCACAGCACTGTATGTGCAAAATGTCCAAAGATAGAGTGGAGCCTTTCAAAACACAAGACTTGCAAAAATTATGACTACAATGTTCACTTGTTTGGAAAATAATGTCAACTTTTTATTTTAAAATAATTACGAAGTAACCCAAAAAATTATGCTGTTTATATGAATTTTTTTTTAACAAAACTGAGAAATGCAATGAATCTACTTCACTGCAAGGCAAAAGGCAAAAAAATGTGTCTTGTTTTTATCTAGATGTAGATGCCAATTAACACATTATCTATAAATGTCTTGCATTTTTCACTAATCAAATTTACCCAATATGAAAATGTCACTTGTGCAGGTTCAGGATCACCCTTTTCTAATCTTTCTCTCTTAGAATTTGTCAGACAGGACAAACCATTTAAGTAGTTTATTCAAAGCAGGCAACATTTTTTTATTTTTATGGTTTCTGAAAATGCAAGTAAATACACATAACTAGAAAATGAACAAAGTTGCATGTTTTTGCTTTACTAACATGTTTTTCTTCACAAATGGAATGTCCTGGAATGTCCTCGGTCAAGAAATGTGAGTCCAGCAAGGCACTCCTGCCCTTCCACCATCTCACGGCTTTCCGATCTGATGCTGCAGCAACATACCCCTGTGCATGTCAATGTAGGTAGTTGTGGAGGACACTGCGTGCCAGAATTATTGCGTCTATTTTGTACATGGCCAGGTTAATTGAGGTTTGGAAAATGCAAAATCTGTTGGCCAGGATTCCAAATGCATTTTCAACCACCCTGCATGCCCTGGACAATCTATAATTAATGATCTTCTGATCTGGGGTCAAGCCACACATGGGGAAGGGCTTCAATAGGTGGTCTCCTAATATGAAGGCTTCGTCCGCAAGAAAAACAAAAATTCATACCTTCCACATTCTGCGTAGTGCTAGGCAAATTAAGTGTCCCATTGTGGCGTCCCCTATAGAATTCTGTATGTTCAATAATACTGCCATCTGAGTGCCATCTGTTTTTACCGATGTCCAAATATAGGAATTTATAGTTGGCATTAACAACTGCCATTATGACAATGCTGAAGAACCCCTTGTAGTTGTTATAAAAAGAGCCAGAGTTGTCAGGCGGAGCAATCCTAACATGCTTCCCATCTATTGCACCTCCAGACTTTGGGAAGTTCCACATCTCTTGGAAGTTTTTGGCCACCTCCAACTATTCCTCTGGGTTTTGGGGAAACTGCAAAAAAGGAATCAGATAGGATAAGTCAATCTGTGTACTACAGACAACAATTTTTCACATAATTAAATATAATACACATAGGTGTGCGCAGCCTATTGCACTATTGCACCTCATTGCTCAAACACATATGCGTGTGTGCATGTGTGTATATATACTGACGATGTCAGTAGGGCAGAGATTGGTGTCAGTATGGCAGTGCACGGTATCTGTCATTTTTATTTGTATTATTTTCTTTTGAATTATTTTATACAATTTGAATTTGAATTTTTTTAACAAATATTTTAGGATCCCCATTAGGGGGCTTTGGTGTAAAATCAGGGGTTTAAACAGGGGGAATCTCTATCACACAGGGTGATAAGGATGTTCCCAGGCATGATTATACAGATGGAATTTTGGAAATGGTAATAAGCAGAGGTCAATAGTAATCAATCACAAAAAAACAATTAAAACATTTTTTAAGGTCAGAAATGCACATTACCTTGATATATTCTGTCTTTAGAGTAGTGAACAGCGCCTTGCATGTCTCAGGGATGATCTTGTCAAGGGCCTGTGGGTATATTCCTGTAGTAAAATTTAAGACCTGCAGGCTTTGCCCTGTTGCCACATAACGCAAGGTGGCTATCAGTCTTTGCTCTGCACTTATAGCCTCACGCATTGCTGTGTCCTCAGGATTCTCAGGATATGTGAGAATAATCCTGAGGATTTCAGGAATTATCTCAGGATGACGGACCCCATTTTTAAACGTCTGCTGGTTATGCTGACCCCTCATATCTGCAGGCAGGATACCTGCATGAGGCAAGCCATCACTGCGGAGCAGAGGCTAGTTGCCACTTTACGTTACTTGGTGACTGGGAGAAGTCTTCAGGACTTGAAGTTTTCGACAGGCATCTCCCCCCAGGCTCTGGGGATCATAATCCCAGAGACCTGTTCTGCTATTATTAAGGTCCTGCAGAAGGACTATATGAAGGTAAGTTTTATCCTTTAACATTACATGATATGTATATAATGTTTGCTAATGTATTGTCTAAATGTCCTCGTTACCTAATTACCATGCTTGGAATATACTGGTAATGTCCCCTTTATCTTCATGCATGCCTGTTTTTTTTGGCCTACATGCATATTTACCTTCAATAACCTCCCCACCATGCAATCCTGGGTCCATCTATACCTCTAGCCTATAGTCCCTTGAACAATGTATATTGTCAGCTCCATTGTACTGTTTTACCCTCCCCCACCCCCTCAAATGTTTGCAACTGTCAGGGGTTTTTTTGCCCAAATTAGAACCCCTCCCCCACCCCCTCAAATGTTTGCAACTGTCAGGTGTTTTTTTTTGCCCAAATTAGAACCCCTCCCCCCACATACAAATTGATCAATGGTCCATCAGAGGGGGTGAGTAATCGTATAAGTGGCCCTTATGGTTTTTTTTTTTTGAAAAATAACACATATTAATAATGTTAGACTGCTGTTGTTCAAGAATGTTTTTGTGTAATCTGATATCCAAGGTATGTTTAAAAGTACTTATATTTTTTTTTTCTTGTTTGACTCCACAGTTTCCTTCGAACACACAGGAATGGCAGACTGTGGCCTCCCAGTTCACTGACCGTTGGGACTTTCCCAACTTTGTTGGAGCAATCGATGGGAAGCATGTCTGCATTGTGCCACCACCCCATTCGGAGTCTTATTTCTACAACTATAAGGGGTTCCATAATGTAGTTTTGATGGCGGTGGTCTCGGCACAATTGGAATTTATGTTTTTGGACGTGGGGAAGAACGGCCGGATGTCTGACGGAGGAGTCTTTGCACAGACCGAGCTGTGCCAGCGTCTCCAGACTGGTGGCCTGGGATTGCCACCTGATGACCAGAACATGGATGGACTCCCCTCAGTTTTCATCGGTGATGAAGCGTTTGCTCTCGGCAAGCACTTGATGAGGCCGTTCCCCCAAAGGACACTCACCCCTGAGAGGAGGGTATTTAAGAAGAGTTGTGGAGAATGCCTTTGGGATTCTGGCCAGCTGATTCCGCTTGTTCGTCTCCGCAATAAATCTTGCAGAAGACAAGATCAATTATGTCACCATGGCTTGCTGCATTCTGCATAATTTCTTGAGACATCATTCTTTGACATATATGACTTCTGTTGGGCCTGAGGCCAGACTTGGTGTTGAAGAACCACTCACAGGCCTGGAAAGTGGCAGTATTGGCTTGGCCCCCCAAACCGCCCGTCAAGTGCGTGACAGATATGTCAATTATTTTAATAGTCGGGGGGGGGCATTGAAATGCAACAAGAGCTTTAAGATTTTATTTAAAAAAAATAAATAAATTTGGGCAACAATCTCTTGTTTTGATTCTTGTTTGCATTTAGTTTTGTCTGTCTCCTATTGCACTTGTAGTGGCAAGTGCATTTCCCTTTAGTTAATAAGGCCCTTTGTCACTGTAACCACACAAAAAAATAACAAACTGTTATTGATAAATAATAAGCCACACACATTGTAGTAGTAAAAACATTTTACTGTGTGCACATTGAAAGGTGCAATTTGTTTGAACGTGTTTATGTTTTATTTTTTAATTTTTTTTTGTAACAATATTTTTTTTTAATTTTTTTAGTTTAGGCATATTTGTAAAAAATATACATTATTTACAAAATTTGGCTTGACAACAGGGTTTTTAAAAACATAAGAACCAAAAATAACAGGAACTTACAAAGTTTAACATGTTAATAATGGTGCTGGTGATGTCACCCATGTAAAACAAAAAAATAGCAGATGCTCAGAATTTGTGATGAAAAAAGGTTCAAGTCAACATGTGCTATCTCCCATCATGGGGGAGCAATGGACGTGTTTTGTGTGTGCAACCCCTTTGTTCCTCTCACAAACTAACATTATTCTGATGAAGGGGTTGCAAACACAAAACAAGTACATTGATATCCCCTGATGGAAGATAGCACATGATGACACACCGTGTGCATCTTCAAAATTTTTACATTAGTATTTATCAAGTTCAAACATTTTTTTAAAAATAAAACTTGACAATGAAATGAAGAACATGATTGATGTTTTTAGGCAAAAAGTTATTAGATTCTGCTCAAAACATCAATCATGTTCTTCATTTCCTGTTGCATGGTGTCCAGCCGATTTCTCATGCTGTCAATTTAGTCATGCATTCTATCAATTTGGCCATTCCACACCATTATCTGACCAATGAGTCTTTGTGCACTGTCTGTGCTAAATGGCTCCACCGCTTGGCCTTCCACAACCAGAACATCACCTAAAATGTGTGGATAAAAAAATTTTGTAAAATATGCACGCCTAAATAGATTAACTTAAGCTGGGGTGTCAGTCACTCACTTGGTGGGGTGGAAATATCACACACTTCCTCCACCTCGCCTTCCTCCAGCTCGTCGGGTGGGCATGGTCTTGGGCTGGGGCTTGGGGTAATTTCAGCTTCAGGCTGGTGACTTGGGGGGGTCCTGGGATCCTTGGACTGTTGTCTGAGTCTTTTCTCCCCTATGAGAATTAAACAAAAGGTATAGTCAAAACACAGTGATATTTCAGTCTTGAAAAACGAATATGAAACGTTGGTTAGAAGTTGGGGACAATTGTCATTTTGTTGCCCCAAAAATTTGGAAGACAGGATTAAAATTCACTCTGAGCAAAAATGCAAAACAATACATATTTTCATGCAAGTTTCACAGATCCAGACACCTCAAGTATCCCTTGGAGCCCCTATGTGTATTACCCCCAAAATTTTCTCTGGTGTCACATAGTACACTAGTGCTTGTGAGTCCAGATGTGGAAACAGCTGCTGTGTCCTGTCCTTACATTACACTGAATCATTTTTGAAGAAGCATTATAGTTTCAAACACATCTACACAACATCACCACATTTTTGGAATCCAACAAATTATCAAGACCTAAATGTATGTCCAACCCTGTACCATCGTATTTGGCGAAAAACAAACATAATTTTCTTAGTATCATATGTATTTTCCAAAGAACGGTCTTTACGAACGTTGCTGTATAAACTAAAAGCATATGGATCAGCATGCAAGTTAAGTATCTCAATAGGAACACACAACAAGTACTTACTTTTTTTAAGCAGCTTCTTTATTTGCAAATATTATCCAGGCTCCCTAGTTTTGAGGTCAGACCACCGCTTCCTCAATTGTTCTTTAGCCCGTTTAATGCCAAATTTTTTCTCCAGAGCGGTGACAACTGAGGCCATTATTTTGTCCTTCTGCATATTGGGTCGGGTGTACGGTCCTTTTTTGCCATCATAATCCTCCCTTCTCAATATGGACACCATCTCCGCCATCTCTTCAAAGGCCATGTTGGTGACTTTATATCTCCTCCGGGATCTTGATGGTTGTGGCTCTGGGCTTTCCTCCACGCTAATTGCAGATAATCTCTCCGCCATCTTTCTCTGTATACTCCCACTGCGCAACGAAGAGTGAAGGGGCAGGGACAAATCGTACTAAAGAACGTCAGGGGCGGGCAAAGCAGGCGTAGTGACACATGCGCAGTGTATGTAAAGCTATTACACTGGCCTACGTATGTCCGAGCGGAAGTAGCGAGCGTCAGAAACAAAGGTAGGATTAAACGTGGGTGTGTGTTTGGTGAATGTGTTTGGTGTGCGTGTGTGTGTATATGTGTACCCTAGATTCTGCAAAAAAAAAATACTGGGAGTTTGGACTGACATTCCAGTTTTTATCTTGTGTCTTGTCTTTCAGCAAAAATGAATCCCTTTAAGGAGGAAGAATTTTTGACACACTTCATTGATCTGTATCAAGAAAAAAGAAACCTGTGGGAGGTCAAGCACCCATTATATTTTAATAGAGATGTAAGGAAGGCAACACTGGGCACACTTTTGGAATTTGTGAAGACTCGAGTCCCCCAGGCAGACCTTAAGTTTGTAGACAGTAAAATTGGTATCTTGCGCAATATTTACAGGCGGGAACACAACAAGATCCAGGAGTCCCGCAGATCGGAGCAGCAGCAGACCAGGTTTATGTCCCCAAGCTGTGGTACTACCAAAAACTGCAATTTCTGGATGACCATACAGAAGCAAGGCAATCACTTTTCACCCTTTCACCCTTCCCCCCACCCTTCCCTCCAGCCTTCTCTCCACCTCCACCCTTCCCTCCACCCCAGCTGAGGAGTCCCAGGAAGAACTGGGCCCTTTCATCCTTGATGAAGTGAATGCGCCCAGCTTCAGCCAGGTATACTTTTTTGGTGAATTTGGGATTGTGTAATTATTAATGATGTAAACGTCAAAAATTTTGAAGTGCTTCACCAAAAATGACTTCATCACAATTATTAATATGTAGACATATCACTAGACAGTAGTGGCCAAAAATATACTTCAAATATTGGTGAGCAGCTACAATAATGGTGAGGTCAAAAAGATAGCCTTTACTATTTGTTTAGAATTATATTTGCAAGTCATGAGCTGAAAATTGTGTGTGATTGCGTAACTCAAAATTACAACTACCGGTATGTCCCTTTTTTTACCCAGGATGAGCTCAGCCAGGAGGAGGCCGTGCCCAGAGGTTTAGAGGAGGAGGCCGTGGCTGGGCCCAGTAGAAGCCTCACGGAATGTCAGGTGCCTCCCCTCCACATTACCACAAAAAGGCCCAGGAAGATGACCCGAACAGAGGAGGAATCACTAGCCCTCATTCGGGAAGCCAGCCAAATCCTGAGCACACCACCCAATGCTGAAGAGGCCTATGGAACATATATGGCCACCAGGTTGCTGGAACTAGAAAAGGGGCAACGCCTCCTCTGTTCTGTGAGGGTCTTATTTTTCAAGCATTTCAGAAGGGCTTGAGAGGGGAGCTTACTCAAACAACCTATATAGCAGATTAAGCCACTCCTCCTGCTACTCCTCCTCGTCCTCCTCCTCCTGCCCCAAGTACACCACCAGAGGCACAGCCTCCAAGGAAGGCTGCAGAGAAGCGTGGAGGGAAGGCTGCAGGGCAGCATGCAGGGAAGGCTCCACAGAAGAGTCAAAGGTGATTGCCTGGCTTCTGTCTGGTCTGACTTCTGACTGTGCTTCCTAGTCTCAAGATACCAATTTTATTTTCCAAAAACTTGATGTGTGTCCTGGGGGACAAAAGGCTTCACACATTCCAAAAGTGTCTCCAGTGTTGCCTTCCTCATTTCTTTTTTTACCAAAATAAATGGATTTTTTTTTTACCTTACATTAGTGTTTTGATTCAAAAGGGACATTTGGTTTGTGAGTAGGCAGGTAAAGGTCAAAAAGACTATTTACAAAAGGCTAAATCATTTGGCAATTCAAAGTGCAAAGTACTAGTGCAAAGTGCACTTTATAAATTGCACTGCAAGTGCACTTGTTGGAAGTGCAGTTGCTGTAAATCTGAGGGGAAGATCTGAAATGAGGGGAAGCTCTGCTGATTTTATCATACAATCATGTGAAATTTTTTTGGGGGGGGTTCCTTGTGCCCCTCGGATACACAGCGAATGCACTTCCAAATGCTCTTTCAGTGCAATTCCACGTACAATTTGCACGTGAAAAATGATTTTGCCTTTTGAAAATAACCCCCCTATGTCTAATTAACAAGGGACACCAACCTCATTAAGGTTCATTAAAACACTAAAAAATATTAAGGTTATTGTGGTAACGTGAAACTCAAAAAAAAAAAAAAAAAAACATTTTGTATAATTTAACACACAGTGTAAAATAGATATTGTTTAAATATAAAAAAAGATGAGTCCAAAAAATATTTATCTACTTTATTTCTGGAGATCTGACTTTTAAAAAATATAATATTAGTCATGGCATGAGGATAAATCATGAATAATGTAGTTTGTGAGAACTCTGTGCGAATATAAGCAGAAAAACAACTTCATTCCTCTCGCATTATAAAGAAAAAAAGAATGCGCTGTATTAAAAGATCACAGAAGAGGAATGTGCTAGCTTCAATACGAAGGCTAGTTTTACCAGACCGAGCGCTTCCGTCTTGTACTTGCTTCAGAGCATGCGTCAGTTTTGTCCATCGGACTAGCACAAGGACGACCGGTTTGTACACTAGAAAGCCGAGTCCGTCGGATAGATTTGAAACATGTTTCAAATCTAAGTCCATCAAACTTTTGAGAAAAAAAGTCCGCTGGAGTCCACACACGATCAAATTGTCCGACAGACTCCGGTACGCCAGACCAAGTATGCCGTAAAGTCCGGTCGTATGTACGCGGCATTAGAGTTCAGTTAAAGCAAGCCTTCAGAGCAAAATACTAGCCAGTACTCTCAGCCCATAGAAGGTGCTTCAAAGCTAGGCTTAGGGATTCCGTAAAGGATTACATTTAGGTTTAGGCCCATATAACACTAACAATATTTTCAATTGTTGTAGCTCACCAGAAACAGGATCTATAAAATAGCAATAAGTATGCTCATCTGCATCGTGCCTTCGCCGGTTGAACCATTGCCACTTCCTCTCCCAGCAAGGTGGGGACCCTGTGTGAGATGTGAGTAATCTCTTTAACATTTAGGTTTTAGGGTTAGGTTAAAGTTGAGGGGGTAAATTCATAGTTACATTTAGAGGTATTTTCCTCTTGAGCATTCTCCCTAACAATATAGCACCACCATCATCTAAATTACCGCTGGTGCAGTTATTGCTCCTCGCACATAAACTCATTGCACAGTGCTGGCTATCTCCTGGTCCTCTGACCTTTTTACGATGATGTAACACAGTTAATGCCATTTTAGAGAGAGAAATCTAACATATCAACTTAGGGATTGACCTAAGAAGTATATAAAAAACTGTTCCCCCTGGCTAACATCTTCATTATAGCCTGCTTTTCCACATCTTCTCTAGACTTGTTTAACTAAATAATCTTTTATCTGTTAAACTAACTGCTGGTGAGAACTGCTTATGTCCAATGTCAAGCCTGTATTTCTGTACTCTTTGGGTCACCTTTCAATCTTACATGTCCTGCAATATACATCCTAATTTTCTACACATTTCATTGCACACCATGATATGTATATGTTCTTGTGATATTTCTGAACATTTCTGATCTATATGAGAAAAAAAATGTTTACCTCATATTATATATGCCCCTTCTACTTGTTTATTTTTATACTCTTTAAATCAAATGGATGTGATTCACAAATAAAATTAGAAGTATTTGTGAGCACTGCACACTCAGCCTCACCCTGTTCACAAAAATTGAGCCTGTGCAACAAATATCTGAGTGCCAGCAGATTGACAAGGTTTATCAGACTAGCTGGGTAGGTAATTCTTCATACACACACATAGAAAACATATGCCACTTACAGCATCTGCTATTGCAATTCTGACCTTTAAAAAAAGTCTGTATCGTTCACTGCCCAGACAGGACAGTAACAATATTTAAATAGTAGATTAAAGAGAGAGAATGTTCAATCTCTAATTAGAACATTCAGAAATTCAGCTTAATGATGTTTAAATATTGTTTTAATGAAAAGAAAAATGATGCTCAAAGAATATTAAAAAAAGACATACACAATAGGAAAATAAAAGGGTTTAAAAGTGAAAAATATTTAAATGGAATCCACCTTGTTTTTATTTCAGTGTACAATCTAGATTACTTGCAGAGTGCATCCAATCTGATAATGAAGATAGAGAATCTGGACAGCCGCACTCTGATACAAACGCCTTTATTGTGTAAAATAACAAAAATTCACTCTCAATAGTGCTAAATCATAGCTACACAACCTCTTTTAGACCGAGCAGTTTGTGTTGGTATTTTTTCCAAGAAAGAAAAAGATATGTTCATCCCTGAATGTCCAACAGTGCCAGTGTTTCACCATCTTCCTAGAGTCCACAAGGGGTTAAATCCCCTTGTGGATAGACCACTTAATGAGCTTAATGAGTGTCTGGGAGAATGGATAGACAGTCAGTTACAGACTTTGGTAGTCAGCCTTCCCAGGTTTCTTAGGGACACCAATCAGCTCCTTATCAAACTGAAAGATTTTGAGTGGAAAGCCAATTACAGATGGATCACTTGTGATGTCACAAGTTTGTACTCTAAAATTCCCCACCCTTTGGGTATAAAAGTCGTCGCTTTTTTCCTTAACCACTTAGGATAACTGCCTGTGCGCGCCCGTGGGGGCGAACATTGCGGAGATCGTTGCTACAGCATGTCAGTCTGACACACTGCAACTCTCTGATGCAGACTCTTAACCACATGATCAGCCATGTCCAATCACGGCTGATCATTGTATCGGACGATCAGCAGTGCTGTCTATCACTGCCACCCATAAGTATCCATCAGTGCACCCATAAGTACCCATCAGTGCAGCCTTTCAGTGCCCATCAGTGTCACCTATCAGTGCCACCAGTGCCACTTATGAGTGCCCATCAGTGTTGCTTATCAATGCCCATCAGTGGTGCATATCTGTGCCACCTATCGGTGCCACCTGTCAGTGCCCATCGTCAGTGCCCATCAGTGCCACCTCATCAGTGCCATCTCATTGGTGCCACCTTATCAGTGCCGCCTTATCAGTGCCCATCAGTGCAGCTTATCAGTGCCCTTCAGTGAAGGAGAAAACTTACTTATTTACAACATTTTATAACAAAAACAAAGAAATCTTTTTTTTTTCAAAATTTTCGGTTGTTTTTTATTAGTTTAGCAAAAAATAAAAACTGCAGAGGTGCTCAAATACCACCAAGAGAAATCTCTATTTGTGGGAACAAAATGATAAAAATGTAGTTTGGGTACAGTGTAGCATGACCACACAATCGTCATTTAACCACTTTAAGACCAGGCCTCTTTTTTAGATGTGTTGTTTATAAGATAAAAACATTTTTTTTTGTTAGAAAATTACTTAGAACCCCCAAACATTATACATTTTTTTTCTACTTTCTGTCACACCGTATTTGTGCAGTGCTCTTACAAGCTCACTTTTTTAAAAAAAAATACACTTTTTGAATTAAAAAATAAGACAACAGTAAAGTTAGCCCAATTTTTTTTATATTGGGAAAGATAATGTTACGCCGAGTAAATTGATACCCAACATGTCACTTTTCAAAATTGCGCCCGCTTGTGGAATGGCGACAAACTTTTACCCTTAAAAATCTCCATAGGCGACATTTTTTTGGAGATGATAGCCCCCGCCTTGTGGACACAGTTTTCTTTTGTCACTACATTGATGACCTGCTGTTCATTGTATTGGGCGATCAGGACAATCTCAATATATGGCTCCATTTTCTAAAAGATAACAATCTCAATTTGAAGATTACGGGACATCTGCATGATGCCTCTATTGAGTTTCTTTTTTTTTTTTTTCATAATTTTTATTAACACCAATTTTAGTTTACAGCACTTAGAACAAAAACAACTAAATACACATTTAAAAAAATAAAATAAAAAATAAAACAAACATAAAACAGTAAAAAAAAACAAGAGGCCAACACACATACACCATCCATCTTTCTATTAATTACATCAACACTATTATTCGTGTAAATAACTTGTCCCCTCCCCCCCATCTTCTCTCCCCCAGTTTTATCTACCTCATAATTTATCCATCCACAGGAAAAAATCCCCCCTGCAATAAGACCAACAGTCATATATATCTATAGGTACCCCTATCTATACAATCCATTTATATCCTAAAGGTATCCCTTTTTTTCTTCATTTCTCTTTTTCCACCTTTCTTCCCTGTTTTTTTTCCCCTTTCTTCTCCCTCTCCCTTTCTTTTTCTTCTTTTTTCCACCTCTCTCTTCCCTCTCCCTTTCCCTCCACTTTTCTCCTCCTATCTTTTATTTACTTTCCCTTATTCCACCCTCTTTCACTTATCCTTCCCCACATTTTCTATAATTTGAAAAAGAACCATCCACCCCTGGAGTTCCATCTGTTGCTATTATAAAAGGAGTCATCCCGGGCATGCCCAGCCACAAATCCCATATTTTATGAAACTTTTTAATTGATCCCCTATTTCGAGAAACCTGACATTCTTATAATACAGTGTCATAAAGCTCTAGGCGCTATTCCTCGTATGTTGGCACATTCGAGGAAATCCATTTTTGTGCGATTAGCTTACGTGCAATAAACAACATCTTGTTAATTGCTATCCTAATTGTTTGTATGTATGTTTCTTTTTCTAGGCACCCCAGCAAACTTATTTTTGGATCCCTTTGTACCTGTATTTGGTATACCTGGTTAATAGTATCAATTATTTTTTGCCAGTACCTAAAATTTGGGACATTTCCATAGCATATGTATTAGGTCAGCTGAGGTTTTCCTACATCATGGACAGTCAGATGTATCTCGTCTACCCCAGTAATACAATTTAACTGGGGTCCTATACACCCATGAATTATGTATAATTGTGTTAAAGTTTACTGGGGTGAAACTGATACTGATTGTACTTGTTCCAACATATTTTGCCATTGTTCATCTGTTAGATCTCTTAGGTCCTTTTCCCATCCCCGTCTAGCTTGACAGGTAGCCTATCCCTGGAGTTGGCCTATTAAATAGCCATATATTTTAGTAATGATGCCCTTTTTCAATTTTATCTTTGAGATTAGGTCTATTAATGGCATATTTTGAACTTTTAAATTCTTTCCTTTAAACTGGATCTGTAAAGCATGTCTTAATTGTAAATATTAAAAAAAGGTGTTGGGGGAAGGAAATATTATTTTTGTAATTCTTGATATGTTTTTAGCACCCCATCAGAGTATAATTGGTCAATATATTGAACCCCGATCCTTTCCATACCCCAAATCCTTCTAGTTTATTTATCTCCTTATATTTTATATTCTGCCAAAGCAGGGTATAAACTGAAATGTCTTTATATTGCATTTTTAATTTCATTTTCTGCCATACTCTGTTCATCAACACTAAGGTAGGTCTTTGTATTGCGTTTCCAATGGATCCGGATTCCAATTGAGCTATTAAATGATTACAAGAGGGTTGAGTCAAAAGTATTGATTGAATTGGGTCCATCCTGTCTACATTGCCCCATCCCACCATCTGTTGCAGTTGAGAAGCAATAAAGTACATCTTTGCATTTGGCACAGCAAGTCCCACCTTATTTTTGGGAAGTTGTAATGTACAAAGCTTATTTCTAGGAATTTTACCCTTCGATATTAGGATACGGAACAGGAAATCTATTTTTTTAAACCATTTAAGGGGAATCCACATAGGTGAATTATGTGGAATATAAAGTAACTGAGGGCCCCAGAACATTTTAATCAAATTTGCACGTCCCACCAGAGATAAAGATAATTTAGTCCACACTCTACTCTTTGCCTTAAATTTATCTAAAAGGGCATCAAATTTTGATTCAAATATTCCTCGATTTTAAAGGAGACCCAAATACCTAGATAGCTAAAAGACTTAGCTATTCTAATCTTATTTACCTTCTGTTGTAGGATTGGAGACATCTCATCTAGTGGGATTAATACGGATTTATGCTGAAACCTGAGAAGGAGCCAAGGGTCTCTATCAGGGTTACAGCAGAAACTAGTGATTCATCCGCATCTCCCAGAAACAGCAGAGCATCGTCTGCATACAAACAAAGTTTATCTTCCCTTTCTCCTCTCCTAAACCCTTTAATTAGGGGTGTTTGTCTGATTGTTATCGCTAGGGGCTCTATTGCTAATGCCAACAACAATGGGGATAGCGAGCAGCCCTGTCTGGTACCCCTAGATAAAGAAAAAAAGTTTGATATAAATAAATGGATAAGGGACTTTAAATGAGGTGTGTCTCTGTTGGTAAGGGTAGGTATGTAAATTAATCATCTTATTAGCAAAAATCGATTGTAACCAATCCCCATTGGGTAGTTCCTATAATGAATACATTCAATAAATAATTCTTGTCTACAATATAATGCATGATATAAACATATTCAATGCAAATAGTCACATATTTATTATTTAAACATGATGAGGACATGATTGATACATAGGACAATAGTAGCAAAAATATAATATAATACATAATTGGCATAATAATCAGTACTTATTGTAAAAGGCATAATTAGAATAAAAAAACACAAAAGATAATAAAATGAATTTATGATGATACAAGCTATAACCTGGCACCCTTCAGTGTGGACTCAATGTGCTTCATGGCGTTTAAAGCCAATCATCAGGAGTGGGATGCTATGAGGTAAATGAAATAATAAATAGATAAGTAGATAGACCAAGATCTAACCTAACTTCTTCGTTTAAAAGTAGTATTTAATAAAATACTAAATGGAACACTCACTTTTGGAAGAACGTATAAAAGCTTGTAATTGGACACAGGTACAAAGAGCGATGTGTGTGGGAAGATCCACCCAACGCGTTTTGACTAAACAGTCGTCATCTGGGGTGTGGATCCCCCACACCTACACCGCTTAAATAAGAATGATGACCCCAAAAAAAGACCTGAAACTGGAAGGAACTCCACATGACGTCACTTCCTGTTTGAATCCCGGAAGGGAATCAATAGGGAAGGTTAAGATTTATTATTACAACCGATAAACAGAAATATCGATAGTGTGAATAAACAGCATCAATAGGAATCCTCCACACATAGATGGAAATATTCAGGCGGCTGCAAACCTTGCGGATTGGAGACCGATATCCAAGCCACGTCATGAAAGCGAGGCCAGGAATTGCAACTCACATATCACCGACCAATCCGCGAACAGTACAAAACCAAGCCTCGCTATGAAAACGAGGCCAGGGAACCCTTATGTCTATGGACCAATCCATGGATGGTACAAGACTGGAGCAACCGCAACCAAGCCTCACTATAAGAAAGGCGGAAGAGGTGCCATCGTCGTCAACGGTGCAACGTCCGCAGACCAATCACCAAGGGGCAAATGGTTCTAATGTTAACATCCAAGCCTCAGTATGAGGAATAGAATCAAGTCAACACCAATATGACATCAAAATTATAATCCCTGCTTGTGGAGCTGTAATACTTATTAATCATAAATATACCATATATTAGAATACTTATTAATCATAAATATACCAAAGTGGTAATACTTATTAATCATAAATATACCAAATATACCAAAACTACGGCGTCAGCTGGAACCGGGGTCATCAATGGTACAAATGTTATAAACATACATATTAATACCCAGGGTTAAAAATGGTACAAAGTATATATATATATATATATATATATATATATATATATATATATATATATATATATAAACATATTGTTAACGATTAAACACTGTGTCAATAGTGACATACACATAAAAGAATGTGCATTGAACCTATAAGGTTGAAAAGCGTTCTTAATACCAAGGATCCCCATATTGGTGACATTAAGCTCTATTTATAAGAGTTGATATCCCACTCCACATTCATCCCTTGTGGATGGTGGGTCTGCAACTCATATATCCAGAAGGTTTCCAATCTAGATACCCCTCTGGTGTTGGCTCCACCCCTCCATGGGGCAATGTATATATCTATAATCAAAACTGGATCCCTGTTGGATCACGAGCATGATATTGTCGGTAGTGTCAGGGGACTGTTTGTTAGGTACTTCCAAGTTTGACCAAATTAATGTGCTCTGTAACCCTAGCTGTAAATGACCGTATAGTTCTGCCAACGTACTGCTTGCCACATGGGCAACTACATTGGTCGTGGCACATGTGCAAAACTGTTTGATGTTATAGACCTGGTTGGTTACAGTGGATCTAAACTCCTTGGTGGCTTTAGGTCCACACATGTTGTGATGACAGACCAAACATATTTTGCAAGAATAATATCCTATCCAATTATGAAAAAAGGTTAGCCTGATAGGAGGGTTAATGATAGATGGTGCGATCTTACTCTTCAATGACGGTACACCTCGGTAAATAACCTTGGGTCTCTCAGGTAAGATAGGCCCAAGGATTCTATCATTCTTTAAAATCCCCCAATGTTGCTCAAAGATATCCTTAATCTGTTTGTGTTGGGTCAAAAAGTTTGTAAGGAAAGACCATTTAAAACCATCGTCCACATCTCTTTGAGGTTTGTCAACCAACAATGAAGCTCGATCAGTGTTTAGAACTTTAAGGAGGTCATTATCAACTTCAATCTGATTATATACAAAAGTCTTTGTATGCATATGCGCCCTTTACTTTTGACCTCTAAGTTGTTGTCTATACGAGTAGCTTGTGAATGACTGATTTAGAGATGAGTGCACCCCTATATATTTATTTTTTAACTAATCGGCCAATTCAGCCAATCAAATCTGGTATATAACATTGATTAGGCATGAACTCATACTAACTAAACAGCTCTTTTATGTATACCTATTTTTTCATGTTCATACTTATCTTTATATATATATATTTTGCATTTTGGTGCTTATTATTACACATGTATATTTTTCTTCCACACATAAATGCACTTTATATTATTGATACCATTAAAAATCAGTTTTAAACGGTCTATGGACTGTATAAGCACTCTTAAAGGTATAATATATGCTCATTAAATCCAGTTGTTATATATAACTTTTTATACATAATTTTTTTGATTTGTTTAAGTTACCATATATACTCGAGTATAAGCCGACCCGAATATAAGCCGAGGCACCTAATTTTACCACAAAAAACTCGGAAACGTATTGAATCGAGTATAAACCTAGGGTGGGACATGCAGCAGCTACTGGGTAAACAATGCCCATCTGCAGCCTCTCTGTGCCCATCTGCAGCCTCCCTGTGCCCATTTGCAGTATCAATGTGCCCATCTGCAGCCTCACTGTGCCCATTTGCAGCCTCACTGTGCCCATCTGCAGCCTCACTGTGCCCATTTGCAGCCTCACTGTGCCCATCTGCAGCCTCACTGTGCCCATCTGCAGCCTCATTGTGCCCATCTGCAGCCTCACTGTGACCATTTGCAGCCTTATTGTGCCCATCTGCAGCCTCTCTGTGCCCATTTGCAGCCTCACTGTGCCCACCTGTACCTTTGATTACAAACAGCAGGTGTCTCCCGCTGTGTCATGCATCTGCTTTCTTAACTGTTCGGCGGCCGTCCACTGTAACAAAGCCCTGCCTCCTCCTCGTCCGTGATAGACGGAACACTGATTCAGTTTCCCAGCATTGTATCAGTGTTCCATCTACCACAGATGAGCAGGAGGCGGGGCTTTGTGACAGTGGACAGCTGCTGAACAATTAAGACTGCATGACACAGTGGGAGACCCTCACTCAAGTATAAGCTGATGGGGGCTTTTTCAGCATAAAAAATGTGCTGAAAAAGTCGGCTTATACTCCAGTATATATGGTAGTTAATATACTCTTGTTGTTATATACACGGTTCTTTTCCATGTTTTTCTCCTGGCTATGTGTACTCTTTTTTCTAACCACACCTGTTTGTTATTTAATTAATTTAATTCATCATAATTGATCATGTGATCTATGTCATACTAGTATATATTTGTGACAAACCTTTGTGGTTGTGTAGCTATGATTAAGCATGATTAAGCACTATTGAGAGTGTGAAACTCGTCAGCTATTTCATCCTGTACCCTGCTGCTGTATGAATTTTTATTATTTTACACAATAAAGGCGTTTGTATCGTAGTATGGCCGTCCAGATTCTCCTTCTTCATTACTACACGCTAAGCCTGCACCTGCTGCTTCCACCCTGAGGAGAGTGTTACCTACAACACACCTGCCTAGAGCGGTAATCTTTCCTACATCCAATCTGATGTTTGCAAGAGTCTATGGAATTTTGAAAAAGTGACTAATTTAAGGCTAAGTTTACCCTTTTTTTTTCAATTCCAGCTCCCCTATGTACCAATATTAGGGATGGGTGAACGGTTCGGTCCCAGCATAAGTTGGGGCTGAACTTTGGTTGCTTGGACATTCGACGAACAATGAACATTATGCGGCGTTCACAGCAAATTCGAAAGTCGCAGAACACCGTTAAAGTCTATGGGGCACTAACATGAAAAACCAAAAGTGCTAATTTTAAAGGCTTATATGCAAGTTATCGTAATAAAAAGTGTATGGGGACCCGGGTCCTGCCCCAGGGGACATGTATCAATGCAAAAAAAAGTTTTAAAAACTGCCGTTTTTTTAAAAGAAATTATTTTAACAATGCTTAAACTAAAACAATAAAAATTAAATATTCCTTTAAATATCATGCCTGGGGGGTGTCTATAGTGTGCCTGTAAAGCGGCACATGGAAAAAGTCATTTAAAACTGATTGCGGCTGTAATGAATAAAACTCTATATTCTTGAACTCTTGAAAAAAACGGCATGAGTTCCCCCTTGTATGGATTTTAAGGGGAACCCCGTGCCAAAATGTAAAAAAATATGGTGTAGAGGTCACCCCAAAATCCATACCAGACCCTTATCAAAGCACACAACCTGGCAGGCTGCAGGAAAAGAGGAGGGGGGGAAGAGAGAGCGCCCCCCCTCCTGAACCATACCAGGCCACATGTCCTCAACATGGGGAGGGTGCTTTGGTTTAGCCCCCCAAAGCACCTTGTCCGGTGGTTGTGGGAGTATGCGGGCGGGGGGCTTATCAGAATCTGAAAGCCCCCTTTAACAAGGGGACCCTCAGATCCTGGCCCCCCGTGTGAATTGGTAAGGGGTACATTGTACCCCCCCAATTCACAAAAAAGTTTCAAAAATAGTAAAAAAGACAGGAGACACTTAGGGACACGTCCTTTATTAAAAGATAAAAAAATAAAAATGTCCCACGATGTAGATCCTTCTCACGCCACCCGACGAGCTGAAAAAAGGGGAAAAAAAGACCCAACAGCTTTGCCTCCATGAGAGGCTCCCACCAAGTGACACTTCTTTTCGATGACAGCTGTTATATAGCTGAGGGTGGGACCACTCGTGATGTAAATGGGTGACCCCGCCCCCCTCTGACACCACGTGACCTCACGGGAGCCTCCCATAGAAGCGGGTCTGTTGCAGCTTTTTTTTTCTTTTTTCGGCTCGTCGGGCGGTGTGAGAAGGACCTACATCATGGGACATTTTTATTTTTTTATCTTTTAATAAAGGACTTGTTCCTATGTGTCTCCTGTCTTTTTTACTATTTTTGACACTTTTTTTGTGAAATGGTAGGGGTACAATGTACTAATTCACATGGGGGGAGGCCGGGGGGTGTTCGGCTCATCTTTAACCAATATACCATTAATGTACCTCTGTTGCAGAAAAATAAAAGCTTTCTATGCTCATGGGACATTTTGGCATGTTGCGGTGTTTGCATGACTTTTACCGTGAGTTTTGCTGCGTTTGATGCTTGTTTTTTCAAGTAGCAAACTGTGTGTTTGCTTCTGTGTTTGGGGTGCCATTAACGATTAATGACACTGAAAGTGTCACTAGTTTATTTTAGGTGTATAAAGGTGGCGATACACTATACAATCTCTGTTCAATTTTCTTTAGATTTACCAAAACAATGGAATAGGAGGACCCACCTATCTATCCATTCACTCTGTATCCAATCAATCAGGCACTACATCAGGGATGTCCAACCCAAGGCCCCAGAAAGTTTAGCATGTGGCCCAGGCCCATCTGAAGAGACACTGGGAAGTGCGAACAAAGCAGATAACAGCCTAAATTGACAAACCAGGCAAATGCACTCCTGGATGGATGCCGAGAATGCCGTGCAAATATAGTTGAAGGGTGCAGGCTGTGTGTGCTAATGGGTTCAGCTAGTTAACTCCTTCCTTTGTTCTATGCCAGCCATAGACAGTTTGAATCCCACCAGCAGGTCCAGCAGGAACTGGCAGAAATTTGCCTATGTATGGGCAGGCTGAATGTACCCAAGTTGATCAATCGATCAACTTGGGTACAACCAGCCTGCCAGTTCTACATGCAATTATCACTAGCGGCTATAATAACACCAAGGGCTGAGGTAAGGGCTTGTACTAAAAAATATAGAAAGCTTTTATTTTTCTGCAACAGAAATACAATAAAGTGGAGCTCCACCCAAAAGGGGAAGCTCCGCTTGTTTGCCTCATCCTCCCTCTGGTGCCACATTTGGTTTTCACAGGTACCTGCCCCCACTGCCGGCTCAACTTGCCGCAGCCAACTCAGCCAGATATTCACCCCCCCTCCTCCTTCCCCCATACATAGGAGAGGGGAGCCTCAGGTAATACATAGAGAAGAAACAAATCCCCCTACATAAGTTGTACATGTTTATCTGCAGCCCTCTTTGCTCTACATCTTTTCAAAGTGCAGAATTTATAAAGCTTGTCTGAGCATTCAGAAAAAGGGGTGGAGAGCTGAAGTTACACTCTGCAGAGCTTAGTGAGGAGAGTTTAGAGAGCTGATTGGAGGGAAGCGACACACCCCCTTCACACAGCACATAGGAACAGAGATGAGTCACTCCCTGTCACCTTTTCTCTTGGTGTCAGGAAAACTTGTCACCAATAATTTATGATGATAACAGAGGAATGAAGCAGAAGACAGAAATAACACTTAGTTCTCTTAAATAAAAAAGTATACACTATAGAAAGATTGGCATTGTTCATATTTCATGTCTGAGGTTTACAACCACTGTAACTAATGCCAGGCTATTTACAAGAAGGCTTCATCAAAAGTCCTTTAAATACCCTGGCTAGTGGAAGTTCATGATACTTCTATCTTCCATCTAAATTCTCTGCTTTTGTCAAATGCGTCTTAAAGTGATAATAAATCCTTGCATAAGTGACTAGTCTCAGGTAATAAACTTTTGATTAATTAAATCTTCCTGCATAAGCTTTACTTGCTTATCTGTAGCCTTCTCTCCTCTACAGCCTTCCAAAGTATAATGTTTAGATGGAATTTTTAGCTTCCAGGAGGCAGGGGTGGGTATCAGATGTCACACATTACACAGCACAGAGCTGAGACCTGAGTAGAGGAAATTAATACTTCTTTCTATATAGTCTCACTGGGAAACATGCACATATGAGGCTGTCAATCACCTGCTGTGTCCTGGGGGGGGGGGGGGGGGGGTGAACTGTCTCCTGGGTTTCGTTGGTGTCTGCAAAAACTGTCAGAAGTGACTCATACAAATAGCAGAAGGAGGAGAGTACAGAAAGGATGCAAACTAAGTGATGTATGAGGATATGCTTTGTTCAATTTTTCATTTCAGAAGTTTACGACCACTTTAAACTGGCTTAAGTATTACTGCATAAAAAACAGAGATGGAATTTGAGTCTGACCCTTTTTGTTATCAAATTGTGACTTTTGGGTAAAATGAGAGTGGCACTGTGGTCAGTACCATACCCTCATTCTCTCCACACAGTTTGAAACATCAGGTAGATGTTAGGTAAGTTAACCGGTTGCCGACCAGCACACACCGATGTACGTCAGCAGAATGGCGCTGGTAGGCAAAAGGGCGTACGGGTAAGTCGACTTTAAGAAGCGGTGTCACGGGCGCGAGCCTGTGGCTGAAACCGTGGGCGTGCGCCCACCGCAGGCTCCGTGACTCCGTGAATTTTGGGTAAAATGAGAGTGGCACTGTGGTCAGTACCATACCCTCATTCTCTCCACACAGTTTGAAACATCAGGTAGATGTTAGGTAAGTTAATCGGTTGCCGACCAGCACACACCGATGTACGTCAGCAGAATGGCGCTGGTAGGCAAAAGGGCGTACGGGTAAGTCGACTTTAAGAAGCGGTGTCACGGGCGCGAGCCCGTGGCTGTAGCCGTGGGTGTGCGCCCACCACGGGCTCCGTGACCACGGGTCCCGCGGACTTGATGTCTGTTGGGTACCCGCGATCGTGTCATGGAGAGGAAGACTGGGGAGATGCTTTTGTAAACAAAGAATTTCCCCGTTTTGCCTAGTGACAGGATAGTGATCACAGCTCTCTGTGATCGAGAGCTGTGATCACTGTCCTGCGTGTTGATGCCCAGCCCCCTAACAGTTAGAATCACTCCCTAGGACATACACTTAACCCCTTCATCACCCCCTAGCTGTTAACCTCTTCACTGCCAGTGTCATTTACACAGTAATCAATGCATTTTTATAGCATTGATCGCTGTATAAATGACAGTGGTCCCAAAATAGTGTCAAAAATGTCCAATGTGTCCACCATAATGTTTCAGTCGCGATAAAAATCGCAGATCACCGCCATTACTAATAAAAAAAAATTAAAAATAAAAATGCCATAAAACTATCCCCTATTTTGTAAACGCTATAAATTTTGCGTAAACCAATCAATATACGCTTCTTGCGATTTGTTTTATCAAAAATATGTAGAAGAATACATATCGGCCTAAACTGAGGAAAAAATACTTTTTTTATATATTTTTGGGGGATATTTATCATAGCAAAAAGTAAAAAATATTGCGTTTTTTTCAAAATTGTCGCTTTTTAAAAATATTTTAAACAATAAAAAATGCAGAGGCGATCAAATACCACCAAAAGAAAGCTCTATTTGTGGGGAAAAAAAAGGACGTCAATTTTGTTTGTGTAACGTTGCACGACCTTGCAATTGTCAGTTAAAGCAATGCAGTGCCGAAACGCAAAAAGTGCTCTGGTCAGGAAGGGGATAAAATCCTCCGGGGCTGAAGTGGATAAGTTTAGTTATTCATTCCAGACTTATGTTTATCAGTTAGATTAGCTAATACTGTATTTCATTTCTTGCACAGTTTTATATTTTTTAAGGTGTAAAATTTTCCATTAAATTATTTATTTTCATATATGACGCTAGTAGCTAGCTCTACTACAGAAGTCCTTTTCGAATGAATAACATGCAGGTAATATATAAACCTAAAGAAAAACATGGTGTCAAGGGTATCTAGCGGCCAATATTCACTAACATAGCCTGAAGGTCTGCATTAAAGTCACATGCATCTGACAGAGAAATCTCTATTTCTCTCTATAGATGCTAGGTAAAAGGAAATGCAAAAGCTGAATTTGCTTTTTTGGGCCTTCAATCATATCTGAACTGCATTTCACAAGCTGTTATTAGACAGAATATCTACTGTATCTGAGGATATATGCCACCCAACCCAGCATGCAAGCAATAGACATTGCCAATGGAACAGCTTGCTTGACAGATTAGTGTTAGTATTTGAGGCCTGAAACCAAATAGACAGGCAAAACCAAGTCCATCTCCACAGTAACAGTAACGCCCTGGAAACATTCTGTGAGCAGATGAGCAAGTGACTAATGTGTCCACACATTACACATATTATTTTGCTAGATATGTTCAAGCATGTAGTTGTTTTTGACTCAAAAAGATATGCTAATCCATTAGCAAAAAGTAAGCATAGATGCAAAAAGACTACTTATGTGACAGGTTTATTAAAATGATTAAAATGATGATCCTGTAATAAAAAAACAGTTCATGCAATGCAACCTGGTGCTGAACTTTTAATGTAAAAACACAAAGCTATATACAGTAGCTGTCTGTTATCTACAGTTCTAAAATATATTAATTGTTTCAGAGATCCGAGAGGAAACACGAGGGCTGCAAATCTTCAATCTATGTGTCTCCCTCTGTGGCTAGGGGGCAAAGACAGATCAGCAATCCTGTGCCTTGCATGTGAGCTTAAAAAATGTAGGCCATTGTCTGATGTGCCCATGCATAAGGGAAAACTTATATGACAATACTGGAGGGGTTATCAGTTTGAATGGCAGCTGCATAGCGTTGATGGCCCTGTACCACAAATCAATTTCAAAGTGAAAAATGGCAATATTAACATGTCATTGATGTATAATTTCAAAAAATTGAAGCATGAGCATGTGGGGACTGTAAATAAATTATATGAATCATGTAAATCAAGTATTTTTATTTATGCCCGCAGAAACACTTTAATTTACTCTTTTGAAAATTATACCATTCTTTAAATCTCCAAAGTGAACAAGAGATTTGAATTTTGAAACAATTTAGGAGTTTTAAATTCCATGGGAAGATCCATAACATATCTCTAGAGATACACACTGTATATAACAGTTGCAAATTGTGTAACTCTGTATAAGCCTATCCCCTACTTTTCTGAATATCAAGCAATCTATGAAAACATACAAGAGAAACTCCCACTAAATGAGAGATCTCAATCCATCTTCTGTTTGTAAATAAGCTACCTGGGGATCCTGGGTGACACAGTTGACTAATATGACCATATATAAAACCAAGCTGGCTTGTTAACATACAACACCCTTTGTCACTCAACCATCCCCCCCCTACAAAAAAAACAAACAAAAACAATTAAATAAAAACACCTACATGGTGAACAAAGACCTTTATTTAAAAAAAAAACCATAAGTAATGTTGTCCTATTTAAATCCAACATCAATATTGTCATGTAGCAATGTGGATCCTCGTCAAAAATAAACAGTGTCCTTCTATATAATTCCAACGTCAATCTCATTATGCAGCAATGTGGATCCTCATCAAGCACAATGACTTGATTCCCAAAAATGTTGGCAGTACCACCTTGCTGGTTTGTTGACAAACAGGAAACCAACTAGAGATCTTTCATTTTGCGGTGGTAGGTTTGAAAAACAAACTGTGAAGTGCATAAAATTATTGCGCTATCCTGTAGTGAAAGCAGCTACATACGAATGTGACAAAATTCATAAATGGAAGTGGGTGAAAGTATAGCGCTAATGAAAAAACAGTGCTAGAAAACTGTGTAAATACATAAATAAACACAAAAATTAGTGATACAATCCGAGCATGAATAAGTCCCAATTATAACACAATGGAAAACCAATAATAAAACCCAAGTGGGTCAATCCCAAGTAATGGCGGGTACACCACGAGTAAAGGATTGTTCATATGAGGAGCAGAGGGCACCACAAACGGAGGTTTTCTTCATATAGGGAACCAGGAACACCAGGTTTGATATCGATAACAGATAACACAGAAGAAAATGAGAGTGGGTACTCTTACCGGAACCAATGGACCTGGATGTCAGCGACACCAGGTCAAACAGGCAGATAACCGACATCTCGATATGGCAGGAATGGTTTGGAAGATCCTGAAGTATCCGACTGAGGGACAGGAGCAGTCAGCGGTGTCCTCAAGGGTCTGCTGGTTTTTATGAAAATAAATACCCGATTTTTTTGATCTGCACCATTGGAAGCCTTTTTCTTTTTTGCATATCTCTTGCATTATGAGCCTGCCTGACCCATCCATCCGGCCATCCATGGCCCAGTGACTGGCTCCATCTTTGTGACTCAATTGGGAGAACACTGGACCCTTGAGGACACCGCTGACTGCTCCTGTCCCTCAGTCGGATACTTCAGGATATTCCGAACCGTTCCTGCCATATCGAGCTGTCGGTTACCTATGCCTGTTTGACCTGGTGTCGCTGACATCCAGGTCCATTGGTTCCGGTAAGAGTACCCACTCTCATTTTCTTCTGTGATATCTGTTATCAATATCAAACCTTGTGTTCCTGGTTCCCTATATGAAGAATATCTCAGTTTGTGGCGCCCTTGGCTCCTCTTATGAACAATCCTTCACTCGTGGTGTACCTGCCATTACTTGGGATTGACCCACTTGGGATTTATTATTGGTTTTCCATTGTGTTATAATTGTGACTTATTCACGCTCGGATTGTATCACTCATTTTTTATGTTTATTTATGTATTTACATGTTTTTCTAGCACTGTTTTTTCATTAGCGCTACATTTTCACCCACTTGAAAAACAAACTGCCATGCCTATATTTAGTCAATGATGTCACAAAGGATATCTGGTTTATTTTTGATGAACAAAAAGCAGATGGGGATCTGTGATTTGTGATGCAGTTAGCAGTGGTCTAGCATCATCATGCAGCAGGCCATTGTGAATGGTTGTAATGGAGGTGGGTCAACATAGTCGGGCTGCAGGTCACTGTGATTGATTAAGTACTACATCCCTAGATGACATAATTGACATTTGGTTTAACATCAAGGGACATTGATAGTTTTCTAATTTTTATTTAATTTTTACTTTTTTCCTCTCAGTCTCCCGGCCCCACATACAATAAAATGCAAGCACACTGTACATAATCCATCACAACTTAACAATATATTTAAAACCCACAAAGGTACTCTGAATCTAGCAATATTCTGAACAGGAAAAACACATAGGGGGCTATTTGTAATGTTGTTTCTTGTATTTTTTTTCCACTTCACAATTAAAGTAGAACTAAAGGCAGAAATATTTTTTTTTAATTTAGGATAGAGTAAGAGAGGTTCATAACTCCTGTCAGTTTTGTGTCCCATTTGGGATATTTCCCGACACTTCCTGTCTAGCAGCCAAAACAAGAAGTGAGAGGAAATTCATCTAAAGCCAGGGAATTCTTAATTCTCACCAGAGCCACTAATATCAGTGTAAAATTTCTCCTCTATTCTGGTGAAAACCCCCCATCTGATGACGCCGGTTCCTCTCCTCCCCTCCTGTGTACCGATCGGTACACTGTGGAGGAGAGGGAGATGGATGGATGTCTGCAGCGCTGTGGGCTGTATGTGTAGTGCCCACAGCGCTGCACAGAGACATCCATCCATCCATGCTCAGCCATCCCTCACTACTAATGCTGTGCAATACTCTGCAATACCCCCACAATACTCTGCAATACCCCCACAATACTCTGCAATGCTGTGCAATACTCTGCAATACCCCCACAATACTCTGCAATGCTGTGCAATACTCTGTAATACCCCCACAATACTCTGCAATACCCCCACAATACTCTGCAATACCCCACAATACTCTGCAATGCTGTGCAATACTCTGCAATGCCCCCACAATACTCTGCAATGCTGTGCAATACTCTGCAATGCCCCCACAATACTCTGCAATGCCCCCACAATACTCTGCAATGCCCCCACAATACTCTGCAATGCTGTGCAATACTCTGCAATGCCCCCACAATACTCTGCAATGCTGTGCAATACTCTGCAATGCCCCCACAATACTCTGCAATGCTGTGCAATACTCTGCAATGCCCCCACAATACTCTGCAATGCCCCCACAATACTCTGCAATGCCCCCGCCATACTCTGCCATGCCCCCGCCATACCCCGCCATACTCCGCCATACCCCGCCATACCCCGCCATACTCCGCCATACCCCGCCATACCCTGCCATACTCCGCAATACCCCGCCATACCCCGCCATACTCCGCCATACCCCGCCATACTCCACCATACTCCGCCATACACCGCCATACCCCGCCATACTCCGCCATACTCCGCAATACCCCGCCATACCCTGCCATGCTGAGCCATGCTCAGCTGTACTCGCCCTCTGTATGTGGCTAGGCTGTGGAAGTCTCACACATGGGGTATCGCCGTACTCAGGAGGAGCAGGAGAATCTATTTTGGGGTGTCATTTTTGGTATGTACATGTTATGTGGTATAAATATTGTATAAATGGACAACTTTGTGTTAAAAAAAAAAAAAGCGTTTTAACCACTTCCCGCCCACCGGCCGTCATACAACATCCTTGACTTTGTGCGGAGATATCTGAATGATGGTTGCAGCTACAGGCATCATTCAGATATCAGCTTTTTCAGCCAGCGATTCCCTACACCATGAGAACAATCATAGCAGCTGTTCCACTGCTTGATCGTTCTTACGGGAGGCGAGAGGGGACGTCCCCCCTTCCCGCCGCCTTGCGGTGCTTCTACCGACTCACCGCTACGATCGAAGCCAGGATCTTTTTTTTTTTTTTTTAATTTCAGGCTTCCCAGCCTAGAGGTGAGATGTGGGGTCTTATTGACCCCATATCTCACTGTAAAGAGGACCTGTCATGCCATATTCCTATTACAAGGATGTTTATATTCCTTGTAATAGGAATAAAAGTGGTCAAATTTTTTTTTTTTTGGAAAAAAGCATCAAACTAAAATAAATAAAGTAAAATGAACAATAAAAAAAAAAATAAAAATTTTTAAAGCGCCCCTGTCCCTGTGTGCTCGCATGCAGAAGCGAACGCATACGTAAGTCCCGCCCACATATGAAAAAGGTGTTCAAACCACACATGTGAGGTATCGCTGCGATCGGTAGAGCGAGAGCAATAATTTTGGCCCTAGACCTCCTCTGTAACTCAAAACATGTAACCAGTAAAAAATTTTAAAGCGTCGCCTATGGGGATTTTTGAGTAGCAAAGTTTGGCGCCATTCCACAAGCGCGTGCAATTTTGAAGGGTGACATGTTGGGTATCTATTTAGTCGGCGTAACTTCATCTTTCACATTATGCAAAAACATTGGGCTAACTTTACTGTTTTGGTTTTTGTAAAGCACAAAACAGTTTTTTTTCCAAAAAAAACGCATTAAAAAAATTGCTGCGCAAATACCGTGCGAGATAAAAAGTTGCAACGACCGCCATTGTATTCTCTAGGGTCTTTGCTAAAAAACATATATAATGTTTTGGGGTTCTAAATAATTTTCTAGCTAATAAATGATGATTTTTACATGTAGGAGAGAAATGTCAGAATTGGCCTGGGTGCTCCAGAACGCCTGAAGGTGCTCCCCTGCATGTTGGGCCTCTGTATGTGGCCACGCTGTGTAAAAGTCTCACACATGTGGTATCACCATACTCGGGAGTAATAGCAGAATGTGTTTTGTGGTGTAATTTGTGGTATGCATATGCGGTCTGTGAGAAATACCCTGCTAATATGACAATTTTGTGGAAAAAAAAAAAAAGTAAAAAAAAAACCTTGATTTTGCAAAGAATTGTGGGAAAAAATGACAACTTCAAAAAACTCACCATGCATCTTTCTAAATACCTTGGAATGTCTTCTTTCCAAAAAGGGGTCATTTGGGGGGTATTTGTACTTTTCTGGCATGTTAGGGTCTCAAGAAATGAGATAGGCCGTCAGTACTTCAGGTGTGATCAATTTTCAGATATTCGCACCATAGCTTTTGGACTCTATAACTTTCAAAAAGACCAAATAATATCCACCGATTTGGGTTATTTTTACCAAAGATATGTAGCGGTATAAATTTTGGCCAAAATATATGAAGAAAAATTACTAATTTGCAAAATATTATAACAGAAATTAAGAAAAATGTATTTTTTTACAGATTTTTCGGTCTTTTTTCTTTTACGGCGCAAAAAATAAAGAACCCAGCAGTGATTAAATACCACCAAAAGAAAGCTCTATTTGTGTGAAAAAAAGGACAAAAATTTCATAAAGATACAGTGTTGCATGACTGAGTAATTGTCATTCAAAATGTGAGAGCACCAAAAGCTGAAAATTGGTCTGGTTAGGAAGGGGGTTTAAGTGCCCAGTTGTCAAGTGGTTAATGTTTGATAATATATTGTATTTCTTTCCTCATTCCCTAATTACCATGATTGTAATATGCTGTGAATGTCCCCTTTGTCCTCATTCATGCAGGATTTTTATGTAATTATTATTTTAGGTCCTTCATACATATTTGCCCTTCAATAACCTCCCCAGCATGGTGTCTCCTGCCCTACATTCACCTCATGTAGTCACTTAACAATGTATTTTTTCTGCTCCATAGTAGTGCTTTACCCCAAACACCCCCTAAAATGTTTGGAAATGTTATTTTTGATTTAAATTCAGGCAGAGTGCCAGAGGCTTTTTTTTGTGGTGTCCCCAAATAATTTTTAGTAACCCTCCCTCCCCCAACTGCTAAGTCAGCTGATCCCAATTCTCTATGTATCCTCAATCATCTATCTGCTGACTTTGCCAAACCCATACACACTATACCCACCTCTTTACTGGTCAGATGTATGGAGGAATTCCCCAAAGCATGTAGTGCAAGGGCCTGCCTGTATACTTTCCAATGGTACTGTTTAAAGTATTTGTGTCCTATTATTATCTTGACAGGTAATAGCAAAATGTCCAAATGTCCTCAAATGTGTACAATGTGTATTTATATCTTTGTATTATGACACTTCTTACCTGTCCAGTGGGCTGCCAATAGTGTAACTAAGGAGGGGCTGTTCCAAGTAATACCCATTATTTAGGCATTCATCTCTCAATGAAGTGAAGAGGTTTACCTGTCCAAGATTTCCACACACCCCCTATAATGTTAGAAATGGCCCATGAGAGGGGGGGGAATATGATAGGTGTACCCTATACTTAGGCCTTTTTAAATTCCCCTTACTAAATGCTATCTGGAGGTTGCCCCATAATGTTTGTGTCTAATCTGCTTGCCATGTTTCTGTGAAAAAATAGTAATGTTTATTGTTTTTTCCTCAACAGTTTCCTTCCATGCCACAGGAATGGCAGACTGTGGCCTCCCACTTTGCCCAGCGGTGGGACTTTCCTAACTGCGGAGGGGCAATTGATGGGAAACACGTCCACATCGTCCCACCACCCAACTCGGGGTCGTACTATTATAATTACAAGGGGTTCAATAGTATAGTGATGTTGGCGGTGGTGTCGGCTAATTACGACTTCTTGTATGTGGACGTGGGGAAGAATGGCCAGATGTCCGATGGTGGAGTCATCGCCCAGACGGAGTTCTACAGGCGTCTCCAGAACGGCAGCTTGGATTTGCCAGCTCCAGCGGACAATGTTGAAGGACTCCCATTTGTGTTCGTTGCTGATGAAGCGTTTGCACTGGGGGACCACCTGATGCGGCCGTTCCCAATGAGGACCCTCACCCCAGAACAGAGGGTTTTTAATTACCGGCTGGCCAGAGCCGAAGAGTGGTGGAGAACACATTTGGAATCCTGGCCAGCCGGTTCCGCCTATTTCTGACACCCATCCATATAGCGGAGTATAAACTGAACCATATTATACTTGCGTGCTGTGTTCTCCATAACTTTTTAAGGAAACATTCAGCCAATTATGCAGGCTCAGTTGGGCCTGAGGCCGGAATCATACATCAAAACACACTGACGGCGCTTGAAAGTGGCCGTCCTGGCTTGCCCTCCCTGAGTGCCCGTGATGTCCGGTTACGCTACCTGGAGTTCTTTGCAGGTAGGGGGGCTATCAATATGCCAGACAATCTGTGAAGCCTTTTTATAATAAAAAAAAATAAAAATTCTTTGTGGACATTTACTGCTTGTGTTTGTTTTAGCTGACCCTGACAGAAATGTTTTGAGTGCAGAAAATGGCGTGATTGTGTAACCTTAGACAAAGCACTGTTGGCTGTTATTTACTAAATGCAAAAACACATTTCACTACAAGTGCACTTGCAACTGCACTGAAACTGCACTTGTAGTGCAAAGTGGATTTGCCCTTAGGAAATAACCCCCATTTTCTCAGAAAACAACAATTACATCACCCCAAAAGTGTTGTAGCGTTGAGACAATAATCCACACATTCTTGATTAACAATCTTTTTAATACCTGCACAATCACATGTGCATTTACCAAAGGTTTTTCAAACAAACCAACATGTTTGTTGTATAACAATTTTTGTGGTGGCATTATCCAAAATCAAAATGTCCATTTTATAGAAAACAGGCCTGTGTAAAACCAACAAGAAAGACACAAATCTTGAACTTACAAACGTCACATTTGGTCGAATTTGAAGGCAATATCAGACATGAGTATTTAGGAACTGTGTTTGATATTGCGTTCAGATGGGGGGAAATCACCCCTGGAAAAGCCAAATTTGGAAGATGCACACAAATTTCCCAATGTCAACATGAGCGACCTGCCATCACAGGGGATCAAGGGACGTGTTTTGGGGGAGAAACCCCTTCCTCACCGCTACTTTATTATTGAGGAAGGGGTTGCACCCCCAAAACGCCTCCATTGATCTCCCGTGATGGCAGATAAGCACATGTTGGCACACTGTGTGCATCCTCCAAATTTGGCTTTGTCAAAAATCACAAAAAGATTTAGCACATTGTAGCACACAAAAGAAGAAATTGATTTGGAGGGATTTTAAACTCACCCCAAAACATCAATGATGTTTTTATATTTTGGAATAACATCATTGATGTTTTGCTTGATAATTTCCAATTGTAAATTACACCCCATGATCTCCCCGATCAGGATCTGGGCACTTTCGGATGTGAAAGGATCTGGATCCACAACATTACGATCACCTAAAAAGAGAGGAACCCCAAAATAAATTTGGTTAAAAAAAAATGCCGCCATCCATCTCTTATCTGAGCCTGTGGTTGCAGACACTCACCTGTTGTGGTGACTAGTTCCACCACGTCTTCATCCTCCTGCTCAGCTTGTGTTGGGGGGATTTCCCCTTCTTCCAGAGGGGGGGGGGCTCTGGTCTCCTCAGATGAGGGGTGTCCTCCGAGTCTTTTCTCCCCTATGTAAAACAAAAAAGGTATACTTAGCACACAGATATTTAATGTCAGAACTATAAAGATGAAACATTGCTTGGAAGTGGGGTACAATTGTCAATTTTAGCCGAGTTCCAAGATGTAGCTTTTTCAGTGTCCTTTGTCAAGCTGCAATACTTTACCTGTTTTGTACAAGCTTCACCGATGGAGACCCCCCTATAGTATACACTGGAGCACCTGTGTGGGGCCCCCTAATAAAAATGGTGTTCTGGGGTCCCACACTAGTGCTCCAGTGTCCAGATGTGTAAACAGCTGCTCAATGTCCTCTCCTTACACAGAATCTAGTTTGCATTTCATTCTAGTAACAAAGCCATCTACACAACCCAATTCTTTGAAGACAAGTATAGGGCGTCAAAATGGTGGCCAAATGCATATGGGCTAAACAATGGTATTTTATAGTTGGAAGAAAAATGTTTGATCCGAACGAATAATGTGCCCATGAACATGAAAGTTGCCATTTTAAACTGTACAACAGTTCCTAAAAGCACATGGAGCAGCACAAACGTAATAAAGACAAAAAGAATAGGAACACAGCACAACTACTTACTTTTTTGCAGCACTCTCGGGATCTTTCTGTACTGCTCGTGTTCTTGTAATTTGAGGTCCGACCACCGGTTCCTGAGCTGATCTTTCGATCGTCGTACCCCGAAATTCCGGTGCAGACTCCTGACCACTTTCGCCATGATCTTGGCCTTTCGGATATTGGGGTTGGGGTAAGGCCCATACTTTCCATCATAGTCGGACTTTTTCAGGATGTCCACCATTTCCAACATCTCCCCAAAGGACATATTTGAGTCCTTAAATCTCCTTCTGGATCGGGACGTTTCAGGCTCCGGCCTTTCCTCCTCCTCCTCGTTGCTACAATTAGCACGCACCTGCTGTCTATCCACCATGTGCTCTTCCCCCACTGCGCCGAATGAAAAGGGGCGGGGAATAGACTAGAAAGAACGTCAGGGGCGGGCGGAGTTATACGCATGCGCAGTGTGTATAAAGCATAACACACGTGCCTATTACGTACGATCTGTGAGCGGAGGAAGGAGCATCAGAGACGCCGATCATGATAACGAAGGTAAGATCTAAACTTGCGCCTATACTGCTTCGAAATGGAAGCCTATATTGTAACAAGATTAGGGGAGTTTTGCCAGACATTAGGGTTTGTCTTGTGTCTTGCAGAGAAAATGGATGGGTTCAATGACCACAATTTCCTGCCCCTGTTCATAGACAAATACAGGGAGCTGCCCTGTCTGTGGCAAGTGAGACACCCCCACTATAATCACAAACAGAAGAGGCAGGCAGCGCTGGAGAAACTGCTGGAGTTGGTGAAGCCGGTGGTCCCCACAGCAACCATCCCTTATTTAAAAGCCAAAATTGGTGGCCTGAGGAGCACTTATCTTAGGGAGCACAAGAAGGTCACAGATTCCCAGAGGTCCGGAGCAGCAGCAGATGACGTTTATGTCCCCAGACTGTGGTACTATGAGAGACTGCGATTTCTGTCAGACTACACTGAAGTCAGGGAATCCCTCTCCACTCTTCCTTCCACTCTTCCTTCCACCCCAGCTGAGGCTTTCGATGTCCAACCTGTGCCTTCCAGCCAGGAAGAAGTGGAGGAGCCCAGCTGGAGTCAGGTATAGCATTGTTCTACTGATTTCTGGTCAATAAAGAAATGATCTTGACTAGATGTTATTATTGATCACTAATTGCTGATTGAAAAAAGTGTTTTACATATCAATAGACAGTAGTGGGCACCCAAAATTGGGACAAGAATGAAAACTGCTGGGCTCAGAAGGATAGTCTGTTATATTTGTTAACATTCAATTTGCAGCAGTCAGGAGGTGAAAATTGTGTGTGATTGATGAAGAAAAAACTAAAACTATGTCCCTTTTTCATACACAGGAAGACCTCAGCCAGGAGGAGGTTGTGGAATGTGGCAGTCAGGAGGAGGCGGGGATTAGTGGCAGCCAGGAGGAGGCGGGGATTAGTGGCAGCAAGGAGGAGGCGGGGCTAAGTGTCAGCCAAGAGAAGCCTGGGACCAGTTGCAGCCTGACTGAGTCTCAGGTCCCTCCCCTCTGCCTGCCATATAAACGAGCCAGGAAGGCCACTCCGAGTCCCGTGCAGGATTCAGCGTTCAGGCTAATTCAGGAGGCTTCGGCGTCCCTCCGAGCCTTACCAACTCCTGAAGAGGCCTTTGCCTGCATGGCTGCCACCAAATTGCAGGGCATGCAGGAGGGTCAACGCAAGCTCTGTGAGGACCTGCTTTATAAAGTCCTACGTAAGGGGGTGGGTGGGGAACTAACACCCAAGACCGACATGGTTGAGTTGGACCATCCTCCTCCTCTTCCTCCTGCTGCCACAACTCCAACACCACAGCCACCGCGTGGAAAGAGGCGTGGAAAGAAGACCAAAGAGTGATGGCCCTGGGTTTAGTCTGGTCTGACAGAAGATGCAGTCTCTCGTATGACCACAGCCTGGGGACACAGATGTCATCTGCTGCTGTTCATGATCTCTGGGACTTCTGGACCAGACTGCACTCCCTTAGATAAGAACTCCTCAGGCCACCAATTTTGCTTAAAAATAGTTGATGTCTGCCCTGGGGGTACAAGGCTTCACCCACTTCTGCAGTTTCTCCAGCGTTGCCTCCCTCTTTGTTTAGTTGTGAGCCGTTAATAAAATTTTTTCTGTAAATTCTACTCTCCTGTGTGTTTTTTCATCCAAAAAGGACAGTTTGTTGGTGAGAATTCAGGTACATTTCTAAAGTACAATGTGAAATTAACAAGAGACAACAACACCAAACAATCTCCTACAGATTAAATAGAACAACATATCAATGGTGTTGTGGGAACTTGTCACAAAAAACACACACAAACATTTTCGGGAGTACAAATCCAAATCGCAAACAAAATAAAAATAAAATACAAACACAAAAAAAGAATCTACATTAAAGCCAAAAAATATATAAAAAATATACAAAAATATGTTGTCAGATGTGAGAAATCAAAATATATTGAGGGAATCACGATAAATAGTAACGAAATAAGTTTGTGAGAAGTGTGTGTGAATATGAGCAGCAAAACGATTTAATTCTTGTCACATTATAAAGAAGAAGAGAGTGTGCTGTATTAAACCATTTTTTACATTGCAGTGTGACGAAAGTGCTGTATCCATTGCGAACGCTAAGTTTACCAGAACGAGCTGTTCCTTCTTGGAATTTCTTCTGAGCATGCGTGGCACTTTGTGCGTCGGAACAGGCCACAAACGGTCGGAATTGACGCGATCGGATTTTGTTGTCGGAAAATTTTATCTCCTGCTCTCCAACTTTGTGTGTCGGAAAATCCGATGGAAAATGTCCGATGGAGCCCACACACGGTGGGAATTTCCGACAACACGCTCCGATCGGACATTTTCCATCGGAAAATCCGACCATGTGTACGGGGCATTACAGGAGAGAATTTCCCTTCCTAGGGGTAGATTTCATCTCACTTCCTGTTGTTTCCTTTCGTTTGCAAGTAGGAGTCTTTTGTAAGTTAGATGTTTGAAAGTAGGGGCCTGCCCTATATACGCAGCAGAAATTTGGGCCTTAGGTGTTGTTGTGGCCACAGCACTGTAAGCCCTCACAGGGCCCTGCTGTAAAATATTAGATCAAGAATTGTAATTACATGCCCCTGTTGAGCAGGGGCAGAAAAATTGGGCCTTTGGTGGTGGTGGTGGTGCTGGTGCCACAACACTGTAAGTCCTCACTCGCTCTTGGTGGGCGCAGAAATGGGCCCTGCTGTGAAATATTAGATCAAAAATTGTAATTACATGCCCCTGTTGAACAAGGGCAGAAAAATTGGGCCTTTGGTGGTGGTGGTGGTGGTGCCACAACACTGTAAGTCCTCACTCGCTCTTGGTGGGTGCAGAAATGGGCCCTGCTGTGAAATATTAGATCAAGAATTGTAATTACATGCCCCTGTTGAACAAGGGCAGAAAAATTGGGCCTTTGGTGGTGGTGGTGGTGCTGGTGCCACAACACTGTAAGTCCTCACAGACACTCTAGTTGGAACGCAGGAACGAGCCCTGCTGCAAAGTATTGCATCAAAAATTGTAATTACATGCCCCTGTTAAACAGGGGCTGAAAAATTGGGCCTTAGGCACTGATGCTGGTGCCACAACACTGCAACCCCTCACAGATACTCTAGTTGGAACGCAGAAACGAGCCCTGCTGCAAAGTATTGCATCAAAAATTGTAATTACATGCCCCTGTTAAACAGGGGCTGAAAAATTGGGCCTTAGGAACTGGTGCTGGTGCCACAACACTGCAACCCCTCACAGATACTCTAGTTGGAATGCAGAAACGAGCCCTGCTGCAAAGTATTGCATCAAAAATTGTAATTACACGCCCCTGTTAAACAGGGGCTGAAAAATTGGGCCTTAGGCACTGGTGCTGGTGCCACAACACTGCAACCCCTCACAGATACTCTAGTTGGAACGCAGAAACGAGCCCTGCTGCAAAGTATTGCATCAATAATTGTAATTACACGCCCCTGTTAAACAGGGGCTGAAAAATTGGGGCTGACAGAACCTCTGCCCCAGTGTGGCTCCTGTCCCCCAAGCACACCAGCTCAAGCACCGCATGGCATCTTTTGGTCTGCGTACTTGCGTAGCCCCTTGAACGGCTACGGAGCACCGCTGGTTCCGAGGACAAAGCACAGGAAGAGGCCATGGAGGAAGAAGAAGAGGAGGGGGTGGAGGAGAGAGGTGTGTCACAATTATTAGTAGTGGCATTTTGGAGGCGTGGTGGCGGAACAACCTCCAACACTACTGCACCTTGTCCTGCATCCTTCCCAGCTGCCAGCAGAGTCACCCAATGTGCGGTGAAACTTAGGTAACGTCCCTGTCCATGCCTGCTGGACCATGAGTCAGCGGTAATATGCACCTTACCGCTGACCGCCCTGTCCAGTGAGGCATGGACATTGCCTTCCACATGCCGGTAGAGAGCCGGAATCGCCTTCCGTGAGAAAAAGTGGCGTTTGGGTACCTGCCACTGAGGAACCTCACATTCCACAAACTCACGGAAGGGGGCAGAGTCTACCAACTGAAAAGGCAGCAGTTGAAGTGCTAGCAATTTTGCCAAGCTAGCATTCAACCGCTGGGCATGTGGATGGCTGGGAGCGAACTTCTTTCGGCGGTGCAGCAGCTGAGGCAGGGAAATTTGCCTGGTACAATCTGACGTCGGTGTACCGAAAGCCCACAAGTACTTGGCTGTGACACACCTAATTCTACACCTTCATTCCTCTCAGTGCAGGTCTCAGAGAGGACTGAAGGTATAGTGGGGTTGGAGATCTCAGCTGATGAGGAGCAAGGAGAGGTCCTCTTTGTTCTTTGGTGTGGGTCTTTTAGATACGCTTGCCAACGAACTGCATGGCAGGTCAACATATGTCTGGTAAAGCATGTGGTACCCAAGCGGGAGATGTTTTGGCCACGCGTGATACGCTTGAGACATATGTTTCAAATAGAAGCGGTGCGATCTGATGCACTCGTCTCAAAAAAGGCCCACACCAAAGAACTTTTTGAATAATGCGCAGAGACTGCAGCGCCCTGCACATGTGGAGCTTTGGGGTGTGATGTAGTCAAGGTGCTGCCCTTAGGCTGGCCCCTGGAGGGCATCCTGCCTCATTGGTGATGTGCCGCCTCCTCCTCCTCCTCTCTGCTATCAGGCACCCACGTTGAGTCATTGACCTCATCATCCCCTCCCTCCTCATCACTGGAGCAAACCTGGCAGTATGCTGCAGCAGGGGGAGCATGACTGCCGGATTGCTGTCCTTCTTGGGCACCCCCTCTGTCCGTGCTCATGTTACTGCCTTCATCGAGCTCAGTATCATCATCAGAGCCTTCCAAACGCTGGGCATCCTCCTGGAGCATGTACCCAACACTGTGGTCAAACAGTTCGAGGGACTCCTCGGGAGGACATAGTGGGGCTAGGGAAGGAGTCACTGATGACATTGAGCCGAGGGAAGAGGCCGCTGCTTTGCCAGACAAAGTACCCTGAGCATGGGTGAGAGAGGATGAGGAGGATGAGGACGGCTTGTTCATCCACTCGACCAAGTCTTCCGCATGTTGTGGCTCAACACGGCCAGCTGCCGAAAAAAAGGCCAAGCGTGTCCCACGGCCACGTGCTGATGAGGATGCACCGTCTCCACGACCAGCACTAGACACAGAGCCTGCTTGCCCTCTCTTATTGGCTTGTGACTGTCTGCCTCTCCTTCTTGGCCTTCCAGACATACTAATGGCCTGTAGCTGCACTAAGCTGGGATATATATATATATATATATATATATATATATGTACTGATACTGCAGCTAGCAAAATCAACTGCCTGCCTGTAGTATGAGAACACCACCAACCTTCTACAGGTAGCTTTAGCTGAACACTGTGCATAGCTCGCAAAAAAATAACTTGTAGGTTTAGCTGAACACTGTGAGGAGGACGCACCACACTAACTTGCAGTTTTAGCTGAACACTATGAGCAGGAAGCACTACACTAACTTGTAGTTTTAGCTGAACACTGTGAGGAGGACGCACCACACTAACTTGTAGTTTTAGCTGAACACTGTGAGCAGGACGCACTGCACTAACTTGTAGCTTTAGATGAACACTGTGCAGAGCTCACAAAAAAATAACTTGTAGGTTTAGCTGAACACTGTGAGGAGGACGCACCACACTAACTTGTCGTTTTAGCTGAACACTGTTAGCAGGACGCACTGCACTAACTTGTAGCTTTAGATGAACACTGTGCAGAGGTCTCACCACACTAACTTGTAGTTTTAGCTGAACACTGTGAGCAGGACGCACTGCACTAACTTGTATCTTTAG